>NW_027207420.1:300000-420466 GCF_963455315.2 Globicephala melas
GCCGGAACGGCGGCCTCTGGCTTCTGAGGAGCCTTAGCGTAAGCAGGCCCCTGGAGACAGCTCTTCACATTCATAGCTAGGGCAGTGTACTCCTCTCTGGGTTGCCCAGGTTGAGTGGCCCAGTCGTCAGAGAGACTGGCGAAAGCAGCGCTGGGCGGACTCCCTTTGCCGGTCAGTCGAACGGCCTCCTTGACTGAAAGAGAACTGCAGTGCCAAAAGACACCGCGCTGACGACTGGCTCCGGGAAGAGACTCGGGGCAGCACTCTCACAGAAGCGAAAGCTAGGCCGTGGGCCCAGCCTGAGGAGCAGTACGTACGTTTGCCACACTTCTTTACACAGCTAGGCGTGAGCCAGAGAGCCTTGGTCACTGAGGCCTACCTAAGGTACTGCCATACTCACCCAGTAGATCCCACGCAGAGGTCCCTGTGCCCCAAAGGGCCTCCACGGAAGGGCCCTGTTCCTCCCGTTGTGTTTCCTTGAGGTAATCAGAAACCGCTGAGGATACCTGTAGGAGCTCAGGTATGAAGCTGGGCGACCCTGGCCAAACCTGATTCCCCTCCGTGCTAGACGAGACAGTGGCGGGTCCTCAGCTGCCTGAAGCACACTCCTCGCGCGCACCTTCTCTTTGCTGCCGGAAGGCCTCACGTAGGAAGTCTGAGTGGACTCGTGACAGAAGAAGTCTGGGTTGACTCGTGTGAGGCCTGCTGCTCTCCGTTCCTTGCTGGGAGCTTCAGCAGGAGCGCTCTGGAGCTCGCCGGCAGGAGAATTGTGAGTCCCCCGGCCCCACCCCGGCCTCAAGCAAAAGTCCAGATTTCCCCCCTTAGTAACACCTCGGAGTGCCAGAGGGAGCGGAGGGGCGTGCGTTAACGGAATGCTTCAACCGTGGAAGGTATTTCACGAGACACCGTGCACTCACGTTCGTTGTAACAACTGTCAAAGGGCACTCACTGTATGCCTTCCAACTCCTCGGCCGCGTTGGAGCCCCAGGAAGTAAATGCGTTCGTTTGACTAAGCTCCGTGAACGCGCAACGGCGATGGCGAAGCGCTGCCCTGTTCGCTCGAAAGCTCTCGTTCGTGCGGCCTTCACACGGCCTCAAGGTACGCAGTTCTAAACAGCCTTCCATTCCATGCTGGTGTGCCAAGCCCCCCACCCACCCGCAGGGAGGAATTTGGGCTCTTCTGAGAAACACCAGTGTGCGCCACAAGTGAAACCAGGGCGTCTCCCCCAGGACGTCGCCGACCGGCAGCCGGACGCCAGAGGTGTACTTCCAGCCGGAAAAAGAGGGGAAAGGACAGCTTTCCCAGGGACAGTTCTGGACCCTTGGGACCATCCAGAATCACCAAGGCCTCACCTTTGCACGGCCTGGGGAACGCTCTTCCGCCTGTCCAGCAATCCCCACGTCAAAACCTTTCTCAGCAGAGGCAGGCACTCTCTCCCTTGTACTAGCTAGCTCGGCAGAGCCTTCCGAGAAACATGCTGCGTCATTCAGCTTGAACGTGGGACGCGGAGGGGAGAGTACGCTTTCTCCCCGTTTGGAGGCGCCTTGCGCTTGGCTTCAAAGCTGCCTTGAACAGCACTAGCGGCCCGACGTCTCTGCACGGCAGGGCTGTCGTTGTGGGCCGAGGCTGCGTGTTCTCCCAAAGCGAAAACCGTGCTGGCAATCCCTTTCTAGGAACTCCTCCCACGGCACCCCAGGTTCAGCTCCGGCCGAACGAAAGGTGACCTCAGGCCTCAAGGTGAAGTTCCAGCGTTTCACGTCAGGGGAGCTGGGTGTGCAGGGGTCTCCGATGAGGCCATACTCCACCACGGAGTGCCTTAACCCTGCGACGCTCCTGGGGACACACGGGGTAAGGAGCCCATTCACCAGTTTCGCCTGATGACCTCTCTCCGTGCCGGAACGGCGGCCTCTGGCTTCTGAGGAGCCTTAGCGTAAGCAGGCCCCTGGAGACAGCTCTTCACATTCATAGCTAGGGCAGTGTACTCCTCTCTGGGTTGCCCAGGTTGAGTGGCCCAGTCGTCAGAGAGACTGGCGAAAGCAGCGCTGGGCGGACTCCCTTTGCCGGTCAGTCGAACGGCCTCCTTGACTGAAAGAGAACTGCAGTGCCAAAAGACACCGCGCTGACGACTGGCTCCGGGAAGAGACTCGGGGCAGCACTCTCACAGAAGCGAAAGCTAGGCCGTGGGCCCAGCCTGAGGAGCAGTACGTACGTTTGCCACACTTCTTTACACAGCTAGGCGTGAGCCAGAGAGCCTTGGTCACTGAGGCCTACCTAAGGTACTGCCATACTCACCCAGTAGATCCCACGCAGAGGTCCCTGTGCCCCAAAGGGCCTCCACGGAGGGGCCCTGTTCCTCCCGTTGTGTTTCCTTGAGGTAATCAGAAACCGCTGAGGATACCTGTAGGAGCTCAGGTATGAAGCTGGGCGACCCTGGCCAAACCTGATTCCCCTCCGTGCTAGACGAGACAGTGGCGGGTCCTCAGCTGCCTGAAGCACACTCCTCGCGCGCACCTTCTCTTTGCTGCCGGAAGGCCTCACGTAAGAAGTCTGAGTGGACTCGTGACAGAAGAAGTCTGGGTTGACTCGTGTGAGGCCTGCTGCTCTCCGTTCCTTGCTGGGAGCTTCAGCAGGAGCGCTCTGGAGCTCGCCGGCAGGAGAATTGTGAGTCCCCCGGCCCCACCCCGGCCTCAAGCAAAAGTCCAGATTTCCCCCCTTAGTAACACCTCGGAGTGCCAGAGGGAGCGGAGGGGCGTGCGTTAACGGAATGCTTCAACCGTGGAAGGTATTTCACGAGACACCGTGCACTCACGTTCGTTGTAACAACTGTCAAAGGGCACTCACTGTATGCCTTCCAACTCCTCGGCCGCGTTGGAGCCCCAGGAAGTAAATGCGTTCGTTTGACTAAGCTCCGTGAACGCGCAACGGCGATGGCGAAGCGCTGCCCTGTTCGCTCGAAAGCTCTCGTTCGTGCGGCCTTCACACGGCCTCAAGGTACGCAGTTCTAAACAGCCTTCCATTCCATGCTGGTGTGCCAAGCCCCCCACCCACCCGCAGGGAGGAATTTGGGCTCTTCTGAGAAACACCAGTGTGCGCCACAAGTGAAACCAGGGCGTCTCCCCCAGGACGTCGCCGACCGGCAGCCGGATGCCAGAGGTGTACTTCCAGCCGGAAAAAGAGGGGAAAGGACAGCTTTCCCAGGGACAGTTCTGGACCCTTGGGACCATCCAGAATCACCAAGGCCTCACCTTTGCACGGCCTGGGGAACGCTCTTCCGCCTGTCCAGCAATCCCCACGTCAAAACCTTTCTCAGCAGAGGCAGGCACTCTCTCCCTTGTACTAGCTAGCTCGGCAGAGCCTTCCGAGAAACATGCTGCGTCATTCAGCTTGAACGTGGGACGCGGAGGGGAGAGTACGCTTTCTCCCCGTTTGGAGGCGCCTTGCGCTTGGCTTCAAAGCTGCCTTGAACAGCACTAGCGGCCCGACGTCTCTGCACGGCAGGGCTGTCGTTGTGGGCCGAGGCTGCGTGTTCTCCCAAAGCGAAAACCGTGCTGGCAATCCCTTTCTAGGAACTCCTCCCACGGCACCCCAGGTTCAGCTCCGGCCGAACGAAAGGTGACCTCAGGCCTCAAGGTGAAGTTCCAGCGTTTCACGTCAGGGGAGCTGGGTGTGCAGGGGTCTCCGATGAGGCCATACTCCACCACGGAGTGCCTTAACCCTGCGACGCTCCTGGCGACACACGGGGTAAGGAGCCCATTCACCAGTTTCGCCTGATGACCTCTCTCCGTGCCGGAACGGCGGCCTCTGGCTTCTGAGGAGCCTTAGCGTAAGCAGGCCCCTGGAGACAGCTCTTCACATTCATAGCTAGGGCAGTGTACTCCTCTCTGGGTTGCCCAGGTTGAGTGGCCCAGTCGTCAGAGAGACTGGCGAAAGCAGCGCTGGGGGACTCCCTTTGCCGGTCAGTCGAACGGCCTCCTTGACTGAAAGAGAACTGCAGTGCCAAAAGACACCGCGCTGACGACTGGCTCCGGGAAGAGACTCGGGGCAGCACTCTCACAGAAGCGAAAGCTAGGCCGTGGGCCCAGCCTGAGGAGCAGTACGTACGTTTGCCACACTTCTTTACACAGCTAGGCGTGAGCCAGAGAGCCTTGGTCACCGAGGCCTACCTAAGGTACTGCCATACTCACCCAGTAGATCCCACGCAGAGGTCCCTGTGCCCCAAAGGGCCTCCACGGAGGGGCCCTGTTCCTCCCGTTGTGTTTCCTTGAGGTAATCAGAAACCGCTGAGGATACCTGTAGGAGCTCAGGTATGAAGCTGGGCGACCCTGGCCAAACCTGATTCCCCTCCGTGCTAGACGAGACAGTGGCGGGTCCTCAGCTGCCTGAAGCACACTCCTCGCGCGCACCTTCTCTTTGCTGCCGGAAGGCCTCACGTAAGAAGTCTGAGTGGACTCGTGACAGAAGAAGTCTGGGTTGACTCGTGTGAGGCCTGCTGCTCTCCGTTCCTTGCTGGGAGCTTCAGCAGGAGCGCTCTGGAGCTCGCCGGCAGGAGAATTGTGAGTCCCCCGGCCCCACCCCGGCCTCAAGCAAAAGTCCAGATTTCCCCCCTTAGTAACACCTCGGAGTGCCAGAGGGAGCGGAGGGGCGTGCGTTAACGGAATGCTTCAACCGTGGAAGGTATTTCACGAGACACCGTGCACTCACGTTCGTTGTAACAACTGTCAAAGGGCACTCACTGTATGCCTTCCAACTCCTCGGCCGCGTTGGAGCCCCAGGAAGTAAATGCGTTCGTTTGACTAAGCTCCGTGAACGCGCAACGGCGATGGCGAAGCGCTGCCCTGTTCGCTCGAAAGCTCTCGTTCGTGCGGCCTTCACACGGCCTCAAGGTACGCAGTTCTAAACAGCCTTCCATTCCATGCTGGTGTGCCAAGCCCCCCACCCACCCGCAGGGAGGAATTTGGGCTCTTCTGAGAAACACCAGTGTGCGCCACAAGTGAAACCAGGGCGTCTCCCCCAGGACGTCGCCGACCGGCAGCCGGATGCCAGAGGTGTACTTCCAGCCGGAAAAAGAGGGGAAAGGACAGCTTTCCCAGGGACAGTTCTGGACCCTTGGGACCATCCAGAATCACCAAGGCCTCACCTTTGCACGGCCTGGGGAACGCTCTTCCGCCTGTCCAGCAATCCCCACGTCAAAACCTTTCTCAGCAGAGGCAGGCACTCTCTCCCTTGTACTAGCTAGCTCGGCAGAGCCTTCCGAGAAACATGCTGCGTCATTCAGCTTGAACGTGGGACGCGGAGGGGAGAGTACGCTTTCTCCCCGTTTGGAGGCGCCTTGCGCTTGGCTTCAAAGCTGCCTTGAACAGCACTAGCGGCCCGACGTCTCTGCACGGCAGGGCTGTCGTTGTGGGCCGAGGCTGCGTGTTCTCCCAAAGCGAAAACCGTGCTGGCAATCCCTTTCTAGGAACTCCTCCCACGGCACCCCAGGTTCAGCTCCGGCCGAACGAAAGGTGACCTCAGGCCTCAAGGTGAAGTTCCAGCGTTTCACGTCAGGGGAGCTGGGTGTGCAGGGGTCTCCGATGAGGCCATACTCCACCACGGAGTGCCTTAACCCTGCGACGCTCCTGGCGACACACGGGGTAAGGAGCCCATTCACCAGTTTCGCCTGATGACCTCTCTCCGTGCCGGAACGGCGGCCTCTGGCTTCTGAGGAGCCTTAGCGTAAGCAGGCCCCTGGAGACAGCTCTTCACATTCATAGCTAGGGCAGTGTACTCCTCTCTGGGTTGCCCAGGTTGAGTGGCCCAGTCGTCAGAGAGACTGGCGAAAGCAGCGCTGGGCGGACTCCCTTTGCCGGTCAGTCGAACGGCCTCCTTGACTGAAAGAGAACTGCAGTGCCAAAAGACACCGCGCTGACGACTGGCTCCGGGAAGAGACTCGGGGCAGCACTCTCACAGAAGCGAAAGCTAGGCCGTGGGCCCAGCCTGAGGAGCAGTACGTACGTTTGCCACACTTCTTTACACAGCTAGGCGTGAGCCAGAGAGCCTTGGTCACTGAGGCCTACCTAAGGTACTGCCATACTCACCCAGTAGATCCCACGCAGAGGTCCCTGTGCCCCAAAGGGCCTCCACGGAGGGGCCCTGTTCCTCCCGTTGTGTTTCCTTGAGGTAATCAGAAACCGCTGAGGATACCTGTAGGAGCTCAGGTATGAAGCTGGGCGACCCTGGCCAAACCTGATTCCCCTCCGTGCTAGACGAGACAGTGGCGGGTCCTCAGCTGCCTGAAGCACACTCCTCGCGCGCACCTTCTCTTTGCTGCCGGAAGGCCTCACGTAAGAAGTCTGAGTGGACTCGTGACAGAAGAAGTCTGGGTTGACTCGTGTGAGGCCTGCTGCTCTCCGTTCCTTGCTGGGAGCTTCAGCAGGAGCGCTCTGGAGCTCGCCGGCAGGAGAATTGTGAGTCCCCCGGCCCCACCCCGGCCTCAAGCAAAAGTCCAGATTTCCCCCCTTAGTAACACCTCGGAGTGCCAGAGGGAGCGGAGGGGCGTGCGTTAACGGAATGCTTCAACCGTGGAAGGTATTTCACGAGACACTGTGCACTCACGTTCGTTGTAACAACTGTCAAAGGGCACTCACTGTATGCCTTCCAACTCCTCGGCCGCGTTGGAGCCCCAGGAAGTAAATGCGTTCGTTTGACTAAGCTCCGTGAACGCGCAACGGCGATGGCGAAGCGCTGCCCTGTTCGCTCGAAAGCTCTCGTTCGTGCGGCCTTCACACGGCCTCAAGGTACGCAGTTCTAAACAGCCTTCCATTCCATGCTGGTGTGCCAAGCCCCCCACCCACCCGCAGGGAGGAATTTGGGCTCTTCTGAGAAACACCAGTGTGCGCCACAAGTGAAACCAGGGCGTCTCCCCCAGGACGTCGCCGACCGGCAGCCGGATGCCAGAGGTGTACTTCCAGCCGGAAAAAGAGGGGAAAGGACAGCTTTCCCAGGGACAGTTCTGGACCCTTGGGACCATCCAGAATCACCAAGGCCTCACCTTTGCACGGCCTGGGGAACGCTCTTCCGCCTGTCCAGCAATCCCCACGTCAAAACCTTTCTCAGCAGAGGCAGGCACTCTCTCCCTTGTACTAGCTAGCTCGGCAGAGCCTTCCGAGAAACATGCTGCGTCATTCAGCTTGAACGTGGGACGCGGAGGGGAGAGTACGCTTTCTCCCCGTTTGGAGGCGCCTTGCGCTTGGCTTCAAAGCTGCCTTGAACAGCACTAGCGGCCCGACGTCTCTGCACGGCAGGGCTGTCGTTGTGGGCCGAGGCTGCGTGTTCTCCCAAAGCGAAAACCGTGCTGGCAATCCCTTTCTAGGAACTCCTCCCACGGCACCCCAGGTTCAGCTCCGGCCGAACGAAAGGTGACCTCAGGCCTCAAGGTGAAGTTCCAGCGTTTCACGTCAGGGGAGCTGGGTGTGCAGGGGTCTCCGATGAGGCCATACTCCACCACGGAGTGCCTTAACCCTGCGACGCTCCTGGCGACACACAGGGTAAGGAGCCCATTCACCAGTTTCGCCTGATGACCTCTCTCCGTGCCGGAACGGCGGCCTCTGGCTTCTGAGGAGCCTTAGCGTAAGCAGGCCCCTGGAGACAGCTCTTCACATTCATAGCTAGGGCAGTGTACTCCTCTCTGGGTTGCCCAGGTTGAGTGGCCCAGTCGTCAGAGAGACTGGCGAAAGCAGCGCTGGGCGGACTCCCTTTGCCGGTCAGTCGAAAGGCCTCCTTGACTGAAAGAGAACTGCAGTGCCAAAAGACACCGCGCTGACGACTGGCTCCGGGAAGAGACTCGGGGCAGCACTCTCACAGAAGCGAAAGCTAGGCCGTGGGCCCAGCCTGAGGAGCAGTACGTACGTTTGCCACACTTCTTTACACAGCTAGGCGTGAGCCAGAGAGCCTTGGTCACTGAGGCCTACCTAAGGTACTGCCATACTCACCCAGTAGATCCCACGCAGAGGTCCCTGTGCCCCAAAGGGCCTCCACGGAGGGGCCCTGTTCCTCCCGTTGTGTTTCCTTGAGGTAATCAGAAACCGCTGAGGATACCTGTAGGAGCTCAGGTATGAAGCTGGGCGACCCTGGCCAAACCTGATTCCCCTCCGTGCTAGACGAGACAGTGGCGGGTCCTCAGCTGCCTGAAGCACACTCCTCGCGCGCACCTTCTCTTTGCTGCCGGAAGGCCTCACGTAAGAAGTCTGAGTGGACTCGTGACAGAAGAAGTCTGGGTTGACTCGTGTGAGGCCTGCTGCTCTCCGTTCCTTGCTGGGAGCTTCAGCAGGAGCGCTCTGGAGCTCGCCGGCAGGAGAATTGTGAGTCCCCCGGCCCCACCCCGGCCTCAAGCAAAAGTCCAGATTTCCCCCCTTAGTAACACCTCGGAGTGCCAGAGGGAGCGGAGGGGCGTGCGTTAACGGAATGCTTCAACCGTGGAAGGTATTTCACGAGACACTGTGCACTCACGTTCGTTGTAACAACTGTCAAAGGGCACTCACTGTATGCCTTCCAACTCCTCGGCCGCGTTGGAGCCCCAGGAAGTAAATGCGTTCGTTTGACTAAGCTCCGTGAACGCGCAACGGCGATGGCGAAGCGCTGCCCTGTTCGCTCGAAAGCTCTCGTTCGTGCGGCCTTCACACGGCCTCAAGGTACGCAGTTCTAAACAGCCTTCCATTCCATGCTGGTGTGCCAAGCCCCCCACCCACCCGCAGGGAGGAATTTGGGCTCTTCTGAGAAACACCAGTGTGCGCCACAAGTGAAACCAGGGCGTCTCCCCCAGGACGTCGCCGACCGGCAGCCGGATGCCAGAGGTGTACTTCCAGCCGGAAAAAGAGGGGAAAGGACAGCTTTCCCAGGGACAGTTCTGGACCCTTGGGACCATCCAGAATCACCAAGGCCTCACCTTTGCACGGCCTGGGGAACGCTCTTCCGCCTGTCCAGCAATCCCCACGTCAAAACCTTTCTCAGCAGAGGCAGGCACTCTCTCCCTTGTACTAGCTAGCTCGGCAGAGCCTTCCGAGAAACATGCTGCGTCATTCAGCTTGAACGTGGGACGCGGAGGGGAGAGTACGCTTTCTCCCCGTTTGGAGGCGCCTTGCGCTTGGCTTCAAAGCTGCCTTGAACAGCACTAGCGGCCCGACGTCTCTGCACGGCAGGGCTGTCGTTGTGGGCCGAGGCTGCGTGTTCTCCCAAAGCGAAAACCGTGCTGGCAATCCCTTTCTAGGAACTCCTCCCACGGCACCCCAGGTTCAGCTCCGGCCGAACGAAAGGTGACCTCAGGCCTCAAGGTGAAGTTCCAGCGTTTCACGTCAGGGGAGCTGGGTGTGCAGGGGTCTCCGATGAGGCCATACTCCACCACGGAGTGCCTTAACCCTGCGACGCTCCTGGCGACACACGGGGTAAGGAGCCCATTCACCAGTTTCGCCTGATGACCTCTCTCCGTGCCGGAACGGCGGCCTCTGGCTTCTGAGGAGCCTTAGCGTAAGCAGGCCCCTGGAGACAGCTCTTCACATTCATAGCTAGGGCAGTGTACTCCTCTCTGGGTTGCCCAGGTTGAGTGGCCCAGTCGTCAGAGAGACTGGCGAAAGCAGCGCTGGGCGGACTCCCTTTGCCGGTCAGTCGAACGGCCTCCTTGACTGAAAGAGAACTGCAGTGCCAAAAGACACCGCGCTGACGACTGGCTCCGGGAAGAGACTCGGGGCAGCACTCTCACAGAAGCGAAAGCTAGGCCGTGGGCCCAGCCTGAGGAGCAGTACGTACGTTTGCCACACTTCTTTACACAGCTAGGCGTGAGCCAGAGAGCCTTGGTCACTGAGGCCTACCTAAGGTACTGCCATACTCACCCAGTAGATCCCACGCAGAGGTCCCTGTGCCCCAAAGGGCCTCCACGGAGGGGCCCTGTTCCTCCCGTTGTGTTTCCTTGAGGTAATCAGAAACCGCTGAGGATACCTGTAGGAGCTCAGGTATGAAGCTGGGCGACCCTGGCCAAACCTGATTCCCCTCCGTGCTAGACGAGACAGTGGCGGGTCCTCAGCTGCCTGAAGCACACTCCTCGCGCGCACCTTCTCTTTGCTGCCGGAAGGCCTCACGTAAGAAGTCTGAGTGGACTCGTGACAGAAGAAGTCTGGGTTGACTCGTGTGAGGCCTGCTGCTCTCCGTTCCTTGCTGGGAGCTTCAGCAGGAGCGCTCTGGAGCTCGCCGGCAGGAGAATTGTGAGTCCCCCGGCCCCACCCCGGCCTCAAGCAAAAGTCCAGATTTCCCCCCTTAGTAACACCTCGGAGTGCCAGAGGGAGCGGAGGGGCGTGCGTTAACGGAATGCTTCAACCGTGGAAGGTATTTCACGAGACACTGTGCACTCACGTTCGTTGTAACAACTGTCAAAGGGCACTCACTGTATGCCTTCCAACTCCTCGGCCGCGTTGGAGCCCCAGGAAGTAAATGCGTTCGTTTGACTAAGCTCCGTGAACGCGCAACGGCGATGGCGAAGCGCTGCCCTGTTCGCTCGAAAGCTCTCGTTCGTGCGGCCTTCACACGGCCTCAAGGTACGCAGTTCTAAACAGCCTTCCATTCCATGCTGGTGTGCCAAGCCCCCCACCCACCCGCAGGGAGGAATTTGGGCTCTTCTGAGAAACACCAGTGTGCGCCACAAGTGAAACCAGGGCGTCTCCCCCAGGACGTCGCCGACCGGCAGCCGGATGCCAGAGGTGTACTTCCAGCCGGAAAAAGAGGGGAAAGGACAGCTTTCCCAGGGACAGTTCTGGACCCTTGGGACCATCCAGAATCACCAAGGCCTCACCTTTGCACGGCCTGGGGAACGCTCTTCCGCCTGTCCAGCAATCCCCACGTCAAAACCTTTCTCAGCAGAGGCAGGCACTCTCTCCCTTGTACTAGCTAGCTCGGCAGAGCCTTCCGAGAAACATGCTGCGTCATTCAGCTTGAACGTGGGACGCGGAGGGGAGAGTACGCTTTCTCCCCGTTTGGAGGCGCCTTGCGCTTGGCTTCAAAGCTGCCTTGAACAGCACTAGCGGCCCGACGTCTCTGCACGGCAGGGCTGTCGTTGTGGGCCGAGGCTGCGTGTTCTCCCAAAGCGAAAACCGTGCTGGCAATCCCTTTCTAGGAACTCCTCCCACGGCACCCCAGGTTCAGCTCCGGCCGAACGAAAGGTGACCTCAGGCCTCAAGGTGAAGTTCCAGCGTTTCACGTCAGGGGAGCTGGGTGTGCAGGGGTCTCCGATGAGGCCATACTCCACCACGGAGTGCCTTAACCCTGCGACGCTCCTGGGGACACACGGGGTAAGGAGCCCATTCACCAGTTTCGCCTGATGACCTCTCTCCGTGCCGGAACGGCGGCCTCTGGCTTCTGAGGAGCCTTAGCGTAAGCAGGCCCCTGGAGACAGCTCTTCACATTCATAGCTAGGGCAGTGTACTCCTCTCTGGGTTGCCCAGGTTGAGTGGCCCAGTCGTCAGAGAGACTGGCGAAAGCAGCGCTGGGCGGACTCCCTTTGCCGGTCAGTCGAACGGCCTCCTTGACTGAAAGAGAACTGCAGTGCCAAAAGACACCGCGCTGACGACTGGCTCCGGGAAGAGACTCGGGGCAGCACTCTCACAGAAGCGAAAGCTAGGCCGTGGGCCCAGCCTGAGGAGCAGTACGTACGTTTGCCACACTTCTTTACACAGCTAGGCGTGAGCCAGAGAGCCTTGGTCACTGAGGCCTACCTAAGGTACTGCCATACTCACCCAGTAGATCCCACGCAGAGGTCCCTGTGCCCCAAAGGGCCTCCACGGAGGGGCCCTGTTCCTCCCGTTGTGTTTCCTTGAGGTAATCAGAAACCGCTGAGGATACCTGTAGGAGCTCAGGTATGAAGCTGGGCGACCCTGGCCAAACCTGATTCCCCTCCGTGCTAGACGAGACAGTGGCGGGTCCTCAGCTGCCTGAAGCACACTCCTCGCGCGCACCTTCTCTTTGCTGCCGGAAGGCCTCACGTAAGAAGTCTGAGTGGACTCGTGACAGAAGAAGTCTGGGTTGACTCGTGTGAGGCCTGCTGCTCTCCGTTCCTTGCTGGGAGCTTCAGCAGGAGCGCTCTGGAGCTCGCCGGCAGGAGAATTGTGAGTCCCCCGGCCCCACCCCGGCCTCAAGCAAAAGTCCAGATTTCCCCCCTTAGTAACACCTCGGAGTGCCAGAGGGAGCGGAGGGGCGTGCGTTAACGGAATGCTTCAACCGTGGAAGGTATTTCACGAGACACTGTGCACTCACGTTCGTTGTAACAACTGTCAAAGGGCACTCACTGTATGCCTTCCAACTCCTCGGCCGCGTTGGAGCCCCAGGAAGTAAATGCGTTCGTTTGACTAAGCTCCGTGAACGCGCAACGGCGATGGCGAAGCGCTGCCCTGTTCGCTCGAAAGCTCTCGTTCGTGCGGCCTTCACACGGCCTCAAGGTACGCAGTTCTAAACAGCCTTCCATTCCATGCTGGTGTGCCAAGCCCCCCACCCACCCGCAGGGAGGAATTTGGGCTCTTCTGAGAAACACCAGTGTGCGCCACAAGTGAAACCAGGGCGTCTCCCCCAGGACGTCGCCGACCGGCAGCCGGACGCCAGAGGTGTACTTCCAGCCGGAAAAAGAGGGAAAAGGACAGCTTTCCCGGGGACAGTTCTGGACCCTTGGGACCATCCAGAATCACCAAGGCCTCACCTTTGCACGGCCTGGGGAACGCTCTTCCGCCTGTCCAGCAATCCCCACGTCAAAACCTTTCTCAGCAGAGGCAGGCACTCTCTCCCTTGTACTAGCTAGCTCGGCAGAGCCTTCCGAGAAACATGCTGCGTCATTCAGCTTGAACGTGGGACGCGGAGGGGAGAGTACGCTTTCTCCCCGTTTGGAGGCGCCTTGCGCTTGGCTTCAAAGCTGCCTTGAACAGCACTAGCGGCCCGACGTCTCTGCACGGCAGGGCTGTCGTTGTGGGCCGAGGCTGCGTGTTCTCCCAAAGCGAAAACCGTGCTGGCAATCCCTTTCTAGGAACTCCTCCCACGGCACCCCAGGTTCAGCTCCGGCCGAACGAAAGGTGACCTCAGGCCTCAAGGTGAAGTTCCAGCGTTTCACGTCAGGGGAGCTGGGTGTGCAGGGGTCTCCGATGAGGCCATACTCCACCACGGAGTGCCTTAACCCTGCGACGCTCCTGGCGACACACGGGGTAAGGAGCCCATTCACCAGTTTCGCCTGATGACCTCTCTCCGTGCCGGAACGGCGGCCTCTGGCTTCTGAGGAGCCTTAGCGTAAGCAGGCCCCTGGAGACAGCTCTTCACATTCATAGCTAGGGCAGTGTACTCCTCTCTGGGTTGCCCAGGTTGAGTGGCCCAGTCGTCAGAGAGACTGGCGAAAGCAGCGCTGGGCGGACTCCCTTTGCCGGTCAGTCGAACGGCCTCCTTGACTGAAAGAGAACTGCAGTGCCAAAAGACACCGCGCTGACGACTGGCTCCGGGAAGAGACTCGGGGCAGCACTCTCACAGAAGCGAAAGCTAGGCCGTGGGCCCAGCCTGAGGAGCAGTACGTACGTTTGCCACACTTCTTTACACAGCTAGGCGTGAGCCAGAGAGCCTTGGTCACTGAGGCCTACCTAAGGTACTGCCATACTCACCCAGTAGATCCCACGCAGAGGTCCCTGTGCCCCAAAGGGCCTCCACGGAGGGGCCCTGTTCCTCCCGTTGTGTTTCCTTGAGGTAATCAGAAACCGCTGAGGATACCTGTAGGAGCTCAGGTATGAAGCTGGGCGACCCTGGCCAAACCTGATTCCCCTCCGTGCTAGACGAGACAGTGGCGGGTCCTCAGCTGCCTGAAGCACACTCCTCGCGCGCACCTTCTCTTTGCTGCCGGAAGGCCTCACGTAAGAAGTCTGAGTGGACTCGTGACAGAAGAAGTCTGGGTTGACTCGTGTGAGGCCTGCTGCTCTCCGTTCCTTGCTGGGAGCTTCAGCAGGAGCGCTCTGGAGCTCGCCGGCAGGAGAATTGTGAGTCCCCCGGCCCCACCCCGGCCTCAAGCAAAAGTCCAGATTTCCCCCCTTAGTAACACCTCGGAGTGCCAGAGGGAGCGGAGGGGCGTGCGTTAACGGAATGCTTCAACCGTGGAAGGTATTTCACGAGACACTGTGCACTCACGTTCGTTGTAACAACTGTCAAAGGGCACTCACTGTATGCCTTCCAACTCCTCGGCCGCGTTGGAGCCCCAGGAAGTAAATGCGTTCGTTTGACTAAGCTCCGTGAACGCGCAACGGCGATGGCGAAGCGCTGCCCTGTTCGCTCGAAAGCTCTCGTTCGTGCGGCCTTCACACGGCCTCAAGGTACGCAGTTCTAAACAGCCTTCCATTCCATGCTGGTGTGCCAAGCCCCCCACCCACCCGCAGGGAGGAATTTGGGCTCTTCTGAGAAACACCAGTGTGCGCCACAAGTGAAACCAGGGCGTCTCCCCCAGGACGTCGCCGACCGGCAGCCGGATGCCAGAGGTGTACTTCCAGCCGGAAAAAGAGGGGAAAGGACAGCTTTCCCAGGGACAGTTCTGGACCCTTGGGACCATCCAGAATCACCAAGGCCTCACCTTTGCACGGCCTGGGGAACGCTCTTCCGCCTGTCCAGCAATCCCCACGTCAAAACCTTTCTCAGCAGAGGCAGGCACTCTCTCCCTTGTACTAGCTAGCTCGGCAGAGCCTTCCGAGAAACATGCTGCGTCATTCAGCTTGAACGTGGGACGCGGAGGGGAGAGTACGCTTTCTCCCCGTTTGGAGGCGCCTTGCGCTTGGCTTCAAAGCTGCCTTGAACAGCACTAGCGGCCCGACGTCTCTGCACGGCAGGGCTGTCGTTGTGGGCCGAGGCTGCGTGTTCTCCCAAAGCGAAAACCGTGCTGGCAATCCCTTTCTAGGAACTCCTCCCACGGCACCCCAGGTTCAGCTCCGGCCGAACGAAAGGTGACCTCAGGCCTCAAGGTGAAGTTCCAGCGTTTCACGTCAGGGGAGCTGGGTGTGCAGGGGTCTCCGATGAGGCCATACTCCACCACGGAGTGCCTTAACCCTGCGACGCTCCTGGGGACACACGGGGTAAGGAGCCCATTCACCAGTTTCGCCTGATGACCTCTCTCCGTGCCGGAACGGCGGCCTCTGGCTTCTGAGGAGCCTTAGCGTAAGCAGGCCCCTGGAGACAGCTCTTCACATTCATAGCTAGGGCAGTGTACTCCTCTCTGGGTTGCCCAGGTTGAGTGGCCCAGTCGTCAGAGAGACTGGCGAAAGCAGCGCTGGGCGGACTCCCTTTGCCGGTCAGTCGAACGGCCTCCTTGACTGAAAGAGAACTGCAGTGCCAAAAGACACCGCGCTGACGACTGGCTCCGGGAAGAGACTCGGGGCAGCACTCTCACAGAAGCGAAAGCTAGGCCGTGGGCCCAGCCTGAGGAGCAGTACGTACGTTTGCCACACTTCTTTACACAGCTAGGCGTGAGCCAGAGAGCCTTGGTCACTGAGGCCTACCTAAGGTACTGCCATACTCACCCAGTAGATCCCACGCAGAGGTCCCTGTGCCCCAAAGGGCCTCCACGGAGGGGCCCTGTTCCTCCCGTTGTGTTTCCTTGAGGTAATCAGAAACCGCTGAGGATACCTGTAGGAGCTCAGGTATGAAGCTGGGCGACCCTGGCCAAACCTGATTCCCCTCCGTGCTAGACGAGACAGTGGCGGGTCCTCAGCTGCCTGAAGCACACTCCTCGCGCGCACCTTCTCTTTGCTGCCGGAAGGCCTCACGTAAGAAGTCTGAGTGGACTCGTGACAGAAGAAGTCTGGGTTGACTCGTGTGAGGCCTGCTGCTCTCCGTTCCTTGCTGGGAGCTTCAGCAGGAGCGCTCTGGAGCTCGCCGGCAGGAGAATTGTGAGTCCCCCGGCCCCACCCCGGCCTCAAGCAAAAGTCCAGATTTCCCCCCTTAGTAACACCTCGGAGTGCCAGAGGGAGCGGAGGGGCGTGCGTTAACGGAATGCTTCAACCGTGGAAGGTATTTCACGAGACACTGTGCACTCACGTTCGTTGTAACAACTGTCAAAGGGCACTCGCTGTATGCCTTCCAACTCCTCGGCCGCGTTGGAGCCCCAGGAAGTAAATGCGTTCGTTTGACTAAGCTCCGTGAACGCGCAACGGCGATGGCGAAGCGCTGCCCTGTTCGCTCGAAAGCTCTCGTTCGTGCGGCCTTCACACGGCCTCAAGGTACGCAGTTCTAAACAGCCTTCCATTCCATGCTGGTGTGCCAAGCCCCCCACCCACCCGCAGGGAGGAATTTGGGCTCTTCTGAGAAACACCAGTGTGCGCCACAAGTGAAACCAGGGCGTCTCCCCCAGGACGTCGCCGACCGGCAGCCGGATGCCAGAGGTGTACTTCCAGCCGGAAAAAGAGGGGAAAGGACAGCTTTCCCAGGGACAGTTCTGGACCCTTGGGACCATCCAGAATCACCAAGGCCTCACCTTTGCACGGCCTGGGGAACGCTCTTCCGCCTGTCCAGCAATCCCCACGTCAAAACCTTTCTCAGCAGAGGCAGGCACTCTCTCCCTTGTACTAGCTAGCTCGGCAGAGCCTTCCGAGAAACATGCTGCGTCATTCAGCTTGAACGTGGGACGCGGAGGGGAGAGTACGCTTTCTCCCCGTTTGGAGGCGCCTTGCGCTTGGCTTCAAAGCTGCCTTGAACAGCACTAGCGGCCCGACGTCTCTGCACGGCAGGGCTGTCGTTGTGGGCCGAGGCTGCGTGTTCTCCCAAAGCGAAAACCGTGCTGGCAATCCCTTTCTAGGAACTCCTCCCACGGCACCCCAGGTTCAGCTCCGGCCGAACGAAAGGTGACCTCAGGCCTCAAGGTGAAGTTCCAGCGTTTCACGTCAGGGGAGCTGGGTGTGCAGGGGTCTCCGATGAGGCCATACTCCACCACGGAGTGCCTTAACCCTGCGACGCTCCTGGGGACACACAGGGTAAGGAGCCCATTCACCAGTTTCGCCTGATGACCTCTCTCCGTGCCGGAACGGCGGCCTCTGGCTTCTGAGGAGCCTTAGCGTAAGCAGGCCCCTGGAGACAGCTCTTCACATTCATAGCTAGGGCAGTGTACTCCTCTCTGGGTTGCCCAGGTTGAGTGGCCCAGTCGTCAGAGAGACTGGCGAAAGCAGCGCTGGGCGGACTCCCTTTGCCGGTCAGTCGAACGGCCTCCTTGACTGAAAGAGAACTGCAGTGCCAAAAGACACCGCGCTGACGACTGGCTCCGGGAAGAGACTCGGGGCAGCACTCTCACAGAAGCGAAAGCTAGGCCGTGGGCCCAGCCTGAGGAGCAGTACGTACGTTTGCCACACTTCTTTACACAGCTAGGCGTGAGCCAGAGAGCCTTGGTCACTGAGGCCTACCTAAGGTACTGCCATACTCACCCAGTAGATCCCACGCAGAGGTCCCTGTGCCCCAAAGGGCCTCCACGGAGGGGCCCTGTTCCTCCCGTTGTGTTTCCTTGAGGTAATCAGAAACCGCTGAGGATACCTGTAGGAGCTCAGGTATGAAGCTGGGCGACCCTGGCCAAACCTGATTCCCCTCCGTGCTAGACGAGACAGTGGCGGGTCCTCAGCTGCCTGAAGCACACTCCTCGCGCGCACCTTCTCTTTGCTGCCGGAAGGCCTCACGTAAGAAGTCTGAGTGGACTCGTGACAGAAGAAGTCTGGGTTGACTCGTGTGAGGCCTGCTGCTCTCCGTTCCTTGCTGGGAGCTTCAGCAGGAGCGCTCTGGAGCTCGCCGGCAGGAGAATTGTGAGTCCCCCGGCCCCACCCCGGCCTCAAGCAAAAGTCCAGATTTCCCCCCTTAGTAACACCTCGGAGTGCCAGAGGGAGCGGAGGGGCGTGCGTTAACGGAATGCTTCAACCGTGGAAGGTATTTCACGAGACACTGTGCACTCACGTTCGTTGTAACAACTGTCAAAGGGCACTCGCTGTATGCCTTCCAACTCCTCGGCCGCGTTGGAGCCCCAGGAAGTAAATGCGTTCGTTTGACTAAGCTCCGTGAACGCGCAACGGCGATGGCGAAGCGCTGCCCTGTTCGCTCGAAAGCTCTCGTTCGTGCGGCCTTCACACGGCCTCAAGGTACGCAGTTCTAAACAGCCTTCCATTCCATGCTGGTGTGCCAAGCCCCCCACCCACCCGCAGGGAGGAATTTGGGCTCTTCTGAGAAACACCAGTGTGCGCCACAAGTGAAACCAGGGCGTCTCCCCCAGGACGTCGCCGACCGGCAGCCGGATGCCAGAGGTGTACTTCCAGCCGGAAAAAGAGGGGAAAGGACAGCTTTCCCAGGGACAGTTCTGGACCCTTGGGACCATCCAGAATCACCAAGGCCTCACCTTTGCACGGCCTGGGGAACGCTCTTCCGCCTGTCCAGCAATCCCCACGTCAAAACCTTTCTCAGCAGAGGCAGGCACTCTCTCCCTTGTACTAGCTAGCTCGGCAGAGCCTTCCGAGAAACATGCTGCGTCATTCAGCTTGAACGTGGGACGCGGAGGGGAGAGTACGCTTTCTCCCCGTTTGGAGGCGCCTTGCGCTTGGCTTCAAAGCTGCCTTGAACAGCACTAGCGGCCCGACGTCTCTGCACGGCAGGGCTGTCGTTGTGGGCCGAGGCTGCGTGTTCTCCCAAAGCGAAAACCGTGCTGGCAATCCCTTTCTAGGAACTCCTCCCACGGCACCCCAGGTTCAGCTCCGGCCGAACGAAAGGTGACCTCAGGCCTCAAGGTGAAGTTCCAGCGTTTCACGTCAGGGGAGCTGGGTGTGCAGGGGTCTCCGATGAGGCCATACTCCACCACGGAGTGCCTTAACCCTGCGACGCTCCTGGGGACACACAGGGTAAGGAGCCCATTCACCAGTTTCGCCTGATGACCTCTCTCCGTGCCGGAACGGCGGCCTCTGGCTTCTGAGGAGCCTTAGCGTAAGCAGGCCCCTGGAGACAGCTCTTCACATTCATAGCTAGGGCAGTGTACTCCTCTCTGGGTTGCCCAGGTTGAGTGGCCCAGTCGTCAGAGAGACTGGCGAAAGCAGCGCTGGGCGGACTCCCTTTGCCGGTCAGTCGAACGGCCTCCTTGACTGAAAGAGAACTGCAGTGCCAAAAGACACCGCGCTGACGACTGGCTCCGGGAAGAGACTCGGGGCAGCACTCTCACAGAAGCGAAAGCTAGGCCGTGGGCCCAGCCTGAGGAGCAGTACGTACGTTTGCCACACTTCTTTACACAGCTAGGCGTGAGCCAGAGAGCCTTGGTCACTGAGGCCTACCTAAGGTACTGCCATACTCACCCAGTAGATCCCACGCAGAGGTCCCTGTGCCCCAAAGGGCCTCCACGGAGGGGCCCTGTTCCTCCCGTTGTGTTTCCTTGAGGTAATCAGAAACCGCTGAGGATACCTGTAGGAGCTCAGGTATGAAGCTGGGCGACCCTGGCCAAACCTGATTCCCCTCCGTGCTAGACGAGACAGTGGCGGGTCCTCAGCTGCCTGAAGCACACTCCTCGCGCGCACCTTCTCTTTGCTGCCGGAAGGCCTCACGTAAGAAGTCTGAGTGGACTCGTGACAGAAGAAGTCTGGGTTGACTCGTGTGAGGCCTGCTGCTCTCCGTTCCTTGCTGGGAGCTTCAGCAGGAGCGCTCTGGAGCTCGCCGGCAGGAGAATTGTGAGTCCCCCGGCCCCACCCCGGCCTCAAGCAAAAGTCCAGATTTCCCCCCTTAGTAACACCTCGGAGTGCCAGAGGGAGCGGAGGGGCGTGCGTTAACGGAATGCTTCAACCGTGGAAGGTATTTCACGAGACACTGTGCACTCACGTTCGTTGTAACAACTGTCAAAGGGCACTCGCTGTATGCCTTCCAACTCCTCGGCCGCGTTGGAGCCCCAGGAAGTAAATGCGTTCGTTTGACTAAGCTCCGTGAACGCGCAACGGCGATGGCGAAGCGCTGCCCTGTTCGCTCGAAAGCTCTCGTTCGTGCGGCCTTCACACGGCCTCAAGGTACGCAGTTCTAAACAGCCTTCCATTCCATGCTGGTGTGCCAAGCCCCCCACCCACCCGCAGGGAGGAATTTGGGCTCTTCTGAGAAACACCAGTGTGCGCCACAAGTGAAACCAGGGCGTCTCCCCCAGGACGTCGCCGACCGGCAGCCGGATGCCAGAGGTGTACTTCCAGCCGGAAAAAGAGGGGAAAGGACAGCTTTCCCAGGGACAGTTCTGGACCCTTGGGACCATCCAGAATCACCAAGGCCTCACCTTTGCACGGCCTGGGGAACGCTCTTCCGCCTGTCCAGCAATCCCCACGTCAAAACCTTTCTCAGCAGAGGCAGGCACTCTCTCCCTTGTACTAGCTAGCTCGGCAGAGCCTTCCGAGAAACATGCTGCGTCATTCAGCTTGAACGTGGGACGCGGAGGGGAGAGTACGCTTTCTCCCCGTTTGGAGGCGCCTTGCGCTTGGCTTCAAAGCTGCCTTGAACAGCACTAGCGGCCCGACGTCTCTGCACGGCAGGGCTGTCGTTGTGGGCCGAGGCTGCGTGTTCTCCCAAAGCGAAAACCGTGCTGGCAATCCCTTTCTAGGAACTCCTCCCACGGCACCCCAGGTTCAGCTCCGGCCGAACGAAAGGTGACCTCAGGCCTCAAGGTGAAGTTCCAGCGTTTCACGTCAGGGGAGCTGGGTGTGCAGGGGTCTCCGATGAGGCCATACTCCACCACGGAGTGCCTTAACCCTGCGACGCTCCTGGGGACACACAGGGTAAGGAGCCCATTCACCAGTTTCGCCTGATGACCTCTCTCCGTGCCGGAACGGCGGCCTCTGGCTTCTGAGGAGCCTTAGCGTAAGCAGGCCCCTGGAGACAGCTCTTCACATTCATAGCTAGGGCAGTGTACTCCTCTCTGGGTTGCCCAGGTTGAGTGGCCCAGTCGTCAGAGAGACTGGCGAAAGCAGCGCTGGGCGGACTCCCTTTGCCGGTCAGTCGAACGGCCTCCTTGACTGAAAGAGAACTGCAGTGCCAAAAGACACCGCGCTGACGACTGGCTCCGGGAAGAGACTCGGGGCAGCACTCTCACAGAAGCGAAAGCTAGGCCGTGGGCCCAGCCTGAGGAGCAGTACGTACGTTTGCCACACTTCTTTACACAGCTAGGCGTGAGCCAGAGAGCCTTGGTCACTGAGGCCTACCTAAGGTACTGCCATACTCACCCAGTAGATCCCACGCAGAGGTCCCTGTGCCCCAAAGGGCCTCCACGGAGGGGCCCTGTTCCTCCCGTTGTGTTTCCTTGAGGTAATCAGAAACCGCTGAGGATACCTGTAGGAGCTCAGGTATGAAGCTGGGCGACCCTGGCCAAACCTGATTCCCCTCCGTGCTAGACGAGACAGTGGCGGGTCCTCAGCTGCCTGAAGCACACTCCTCGCGCGCACCTTCTCTTTGCTGCCGGAAGGCCTCACGTAAGAAGTCTGAGTGGACTCGTGACAGAAGAAGTCTGGGTTGACTCGTGTGAGGCCTGCTGCTCTCCGTTCCTTGCTGGGAGCTTCAGCAGGAGCGCTCTGGAGCTCGCCGGCAGGAGAATTGTGAGTCCCCCGGCCCCACCCCGGCCTCAAGCAAAAGTCCAGATTTCCCCCCTTAGTAACACCTCGGAGTGCCAGAGGGAGCGGAGGGGCGTGCGTTAACGGAATGCTTCAACCGTGGAAGGTATTTCACGAGACACTGTGCACTCACGTTCGTTGTAACAACTGTCAAAGGGCACTCGCTGTATGCCTTCCAACTCCTCGGCCGCGTTGGAGCCCCAGGAAGTAAATGCGTTCGTTTGACTAAGCTCCGTGAACGCGCAACGGCGATGGCGAAGCGCTGCCCTGTTCGCTCGAAAGCTCTCGTTCGTGCGGCCTTCACACGGCCTCAAGGTACGCAGTTCTAAACAGCCTTCCATTCCATGCTGGTGTGCCAAGCCCCCCACCCACCCGCAGGGAGGAATTTGGGCTCTTCTGAGAAACACCAGTGTGCGCCACAAGTGAAACCAGGGCGTCTCCCCCAGGACGTCGCCGACCGGCAGCCGGATGCCAGAGGTGTACTTCCAGCCGGAAAAAGGGGGGAAAGGACAGCTTTCCCAGGGACAGTTCTGGACCCTTGGGACCATCCAGAATCACCAAGGCCTCACCTTTGCACGGCCTGGGGAACGCTCTTCCGCCTGTCCAGCAATCCCCACGTCAAAACCTTTCTCAGCAGAGGCAGGCACTCTCTCCCTTGTACTAGCTAGCTCGGCAGAGCCTTCCGAGAAACATGCTGCGTCATTCAGCTTGAACGTGGGACGCGGAGGGGAGAGTACGCTTTCTCCCCGTTTGGAGGCGCCTTGCGCTTGGCTTCAAAGCTGCCTTGAACAGCACTAGCGGCCCGACGTCTCTGCACGGCAGGGCTGTCGTTGTGGGCCGAGGCTGCGTGTTCTCCCAAAGCGAAAACCGTGCTGGCAATCCCTTTCTAGGAACTCCTCCCACGGCACCCCAGGTTCAGCTCCGGCCGAACGAAAGGTGACCTCAGGCCTCAAGGTGAAGTTCCAGCGTTTCACGTCAGGGGAGCTGGGTGTGCAGGGGTCTCCGATGAGGCCATACTCCACCACGGAGTGCCTTAACCCTGCGACGCTCCTGGGGACACACAGGGTAAGGAGCCCATTCACCAGTTTCGCCTGATGACCTCTCTCCGTGCCGGAACGGCGGCCTCTGGCTTCTGAGGAGCCTTAGCGTAAGCAGGCCCCTGGAGACAGCTCTTCACATTCATAGCTAGGGCAGTGTACTCCTCTCTGGGTTGCCCAGGTTGAGTGGCCCAGTCGTCAGAGAGACTGGCGAAAGCAGCGCTGGGCGGACTCCCTTTGCCGGTCAGTCGAACGGCCTCCTTGACTGAAAGAGAACTGCAGTGCCAAAAGACACCGCGCTGACGACTGGCTCCGGGAAGAGACTCGGGGCAGCACTCTCACAGAAGCGAAAGCTAGGCCGTGGGCCCAGCCTGAGGAGCAGTACGTACGTTTGCCACACTTCTTTACACAGCTAGGCGTGAGCCAGAGAGCCTTGGTCACTGAGGCCTACCTAAGGTACTGCCATACTCACCCAGTAGATCCCACGCAGAGGTCCCTGTGCCCCAAAGGGCCTCCACGGAGGGGCCCTGTTCCTCCCGTTGTGTTTCCTTGAGGTAATCAGAAACCGCTGAGGATACCTGTAGGAGCTCAGGTATGAAGCTGGGCGACCCTGGCCAAACCTGATTCCCCTCCGTGCTAGACGAGACAGTGGCGGGTCCTCAGCTGCCTGAAGCACACTCCTCGCGCGCACCTTCTCTTTGCTGCCGGAAGGCCTCACGTAAGAAGTCTGAGTGGACTCGTGACAGAAGAAGTCTGGGTTGACTCGTGTGAGGCCTGCTGCTCTCCGTTCCTTGCTGGGAGCTTCAGCAGGAGCGCTCTGGAGCTCGCCGGCAGGAGAATTGTGAGTCCCCCGGCCCCACCCCGGCCTCAAGCAAAAGTCCAGATTTCCCCCCTTAGTAACACCTCGGAGTGCCAGAGGGAGCGGAGGGGCGTGCGTTAACGGAATGCTTCAACCGTGGAAGGTATTTCACGAGACACTGTGCACTCACGTTCGTTGTAACAACTGTCAAAGGGCACTCGCTGTATGCCTTCCAACTCCTCGGCCGCGTTGGAGCCCCAGGAAGTAAATGCGTTCGTTTGACTAAGCTCCGTGAACGCGCAACGGCGATGGCGAAGCGCTGCCCTGTTCGCTCGAAAGCTCTCGTTCGTGCGGCCTTCACACGGCCTCAAGGTACGCAGTTCTAAACAGCCTTCCATTCCATGCTGGTGTGCCAAGCCCCCCACCCACCCGCAGGGAGGAATTTGGGCTCTTCTGAGAAACACCAGTGTGCGCCACAAGTGAAACCAGGGCGTCTCCCCCAGGACGTCGCCGACCGGCAGCCGGATGCCAGAGGTGTACTTCCAGCCGGAAAAAGGGGGGAAAGGACAGCTTTCCCAGGGACAGTTCTGGACCCTTGGGACCATCCAGAATCACCAAGGCCTCACCTTTGCACGGCCTGGGGAACGCTCTTCCGCCTGTCCAGCAATCCCCACGTCAAAACCTTTCTCAGCAGAGGCAGGCACTCTCTCCCTTGTACTAGCTAGCTCGGCAGAGCCTTCCGAGAAACATGCTGCGTCATTCAGCTTGAACGTGGGACGCGGAGGGGAGAGTACGCTTTCTCCCCGTTTGGAGGCGCCTTGCGCTTGGCTTCAAAGCTGCCTTGAACAGCACTAGCGGCCCGACGTCTCTGCACGGCAGGGCTGTCGTTGTGGGCCGAGGCTGCGTGTTCTCCCAAAGCGAAAACCGTGCTGGCAATCCCTTTCTAGGAACTCCTCCCACGGCACCCCAGGTTCAGCTCCGGCCGAACGAAAGGTGACCTCAGGCCTCAAGGTGAAGTTCCAGCGTTTCACGTCAGGGGAGCTGGGTGTGCAGGGGTCTCCGATGAGGCCATACTCCACCACGGAGTGCCTTAACCCTGCGACGCTCCTGGGGACACACAGGGTAAGGAGCCCATTCACCAGTTTCGCCTGATGACCTCTCTCCGTGCCGGAACGGCGGCCTCTGGCTTCTGAGGAGCCTTAGCGTAAGCAGGCCCCTGGAGACAGCTCTTCACATTCATAGCTAGGGCAGTGTACTCCTCTCTGGGTTGCCCAGGTTGAGTGGCCCAGTCGTCAGAGAGACTGGCGAAAGCAGCGCTGGGCGGACTCCCTTTGCCGGTCAGTCGAACGGCCTCCTTGACTGAAAGAGAACTGCAGTGCCAAAAGACACCGCGCTGACGACTGGCTCCGGGAAGAGACTCGGGGCAGCACTCTCACAGAAGCGAAAGCTAGGCCGTGGGCCCAGCCTGAGGAGCAGTACGTACGTTTGCCACACTTCTTTACACAGCTAGGCGTGAGCCAGAGAGCCTTGGTCACTGAGGCCTACCTAAGGTACTGCCATACTCACCCAGTAGATCCCACGCAGAGGTCCCTGTGCCCCAAAGGGCCTCCACGGAGGGGCCCTGTTCCTCCCGTTGTGTTTCCTTGAGGTAATCAGAAACCGCTGAGGATACCTGTAGGAGCTCAGGTATGAAGCTGGGCGACCCTGGCCAAACCTGATTCCCCTCCGTGCTAGACGAGACAGTGGCGGGTCCTCAGCTGCCTGAAGCACACTCCTCGCGCGCACCTTCTCTTTGCTGCCGGAAGGCCTCACGTAAGAAGTCTGAGTGGACTCGTGACAGAAGAAGTCTGGGTTGACTCGTGTGAGGCCTGCTGCTCTCCGTTCCTTGCTGGGAGCTTCAGCAGGAGCGCTCTGGAGCTCGCCGGCAGGAGAATTGTGAGTCCCCCGGCCCCACCCCGGCCTCAAGCAAAAGTCCAGATTTCCCCCCTTAGTAACACCTCGGAGTGCCAGAGGGAGCGGAGGGGCGTGCGTTAACGGAATGCTTCAACCGTGGAAGGTATTTCACGAGACACTGTGCACTCACGTTCGTTGTAACAACTGTCAAAGGGCACTCGCTGTATGCCTTCCAACTCCTCGGCCGCGTTGGAGCCCCAGGAAGTAAATGCGTTCGTTTGACTAAGCTCCGTGAACGCGCAACGGCGATGGCGAAGCGCTGCCCTGTTCGCTCGAAAGCTCTCGTTCGTGCGGCCTTCACACGGCCTCAAGGTACGCAGTTCTAAACAGCCTTCCATTCCATGCTGGTGTGCCAAGCCCCCCACCCACCCGCAGGGAGGAATTTGGGCTCTTCTGAGAAACACCAGTGTGCGCCACAAGTGAAACCAGGGCGTCTCCCCCAGGACGTCGCCGACCGGCAGCCGGATGCCAGAGGTGTACTTCCAGCCGGAAAAAGGGGGGAAAGGACAGCTTTCCCAGGGACAGTTCTGGACCCTTGGGACCATCCAGAATCACCAAGGCCTCACCTTTGCACGGCCTGGGGAACGCTCTTCCGCCTGTCCAGCAATCCCCACGTCAAAACCTTTCTCAGCAGAGGCAGGCACTCTCTCCCTTGTACTAGCTAGCTCGGCAGAGCCTTCCGAGAAACATGCTGCGTCATTCAGCTTGAACGTGGGACGCGGAGGGGAGAGTACGCTTTCTCCCCGTTTGGAGGCGCCTTGCGCTTGGCTTCAAAGCTGCCTTGAACAGCACTAGCGGCCCGACGTCTCTGCACGGCAGGGCTGTCGTTGTGGGCCGAGGCTGCGTGTTCTCCCAAAGCGAAAACCGTGCTGGCAATCCCTTTCTAGGAACTCCTCCCACGGCACCCCAGGTTCAGCTCCGGCCGAACGAAAGGTGACCTCAGGCCTCAAGGTGAAGTTCCAGCGTTTCACGTCAGGGGAGCTGGGTGTGCAGGGGTCTCCGATGAGGCCATACTCCACCACGGAGTGCCTTAACCCTGCGACGCTCCTGGGGACACACAGGGTAAGGAGCCCATTCACCAGTTTCGCCTGATGACCTCTCTCCGTGCCGGAACGGCGGCCTCTGGCTTCTGAGGAGCCTTAGCGTAAGCAGGCCCCTGGAGACAGCTCTTCACATTCATAGCTAGGGCAGTGTACTCCTCTCTGGGTTGCCCAGGTTGAGTGGCCCAGTCGTCAGAGAGACTGGCGAAAGCAGCGCTGGGCGGACTCCCTTTGCCGGTCAGTCGAACGGCCTCCTTGACTGAAAGAGAACTGCAGTGCCAAAAGACACCGCGCTGACGACTGGCTCCGGGAAGAGACTCGGGGCAGCACTCTCACAGAAGCGAAAGCTAGGCCGTGGGCCCAGCCTGAGGAGCAGTACGTACGTTTGCCACACTTCTTTACACAGCTAGGCGTGAGCCAGAGAGCCTTGGTCACTGAGGCCTACCTAAGGTACTGCCATACTCACCCAGTAGATCCCACGCAGAGGTCCCTGTGCCCCAAAGGGCCTCCACGGAGGGGCCCTGTTCCTCCCGTTGTGTTTCCTTGAGGTAATCAGAAACCGCTGAGGATACCTGTAGGAGCTCAGGTATGAAGCTGGGCGACCCTGGCCAAACCTGATTCCCCTCCGTGCTAGACGAGACAGTGGCGGGTCCTCAGCTGCCTGAAGCACACTCCTCGCGCGCACCTTCTCTTTGCTGCCGGAAGGCCTCACGTAAGAAGTCTGAGTGGACTCGTGACAGAAGAAGTCTGGGTTGACTCGTGTGAGGCCTGCTGCTCTCCGTTCCTTGCTGGGAGCTTCAGCAGGAGCGCTCTGGAGCTCGCCGGCAGGAGAATTGTGAGTCCCCCGGCCCCACCCCGGCCTCAAGCAAAAGTCCAGATTTCCCCCCTTAGTAACACCTCGGAGTGCCAGAGGGAGCGGAGGGGCGTGCGTTAACGGAATGCTTCAACCGTGGAAGGTATTTCACGAGACACTGTGCACTCACGTTCGTTGTAACAACTGTCAAAGGGCACTCGCTGTATGCCTTCCAACTCCTCGGCCGCGTTGGAGCCCCAGGAAGTAAATGCGTTCGTTTGACTAAGCTCCGTGAACGCGCAACGGCGATGGCGAAGCGCTGCCCTGTTCGCTCGAAAGCTCTCGTTCGTGCGGCCTTCACACGGCCTCAAGGTACGCAGTTCTAAACAGCCTTCCATTCCATGCTGGTGTGCCAAGCCCCCCACCCACCCGCAGGGAGGAATTTGGGCTCTTCTGAGAAACACCAGTGTGCGCCACAAGTGAAACCAGGGCGTCTCCCCCAGGACGTCGCCGACCGGCAGCCGGATGCCAGAGGTGTACTTCCAGCCGGAAAAAGAGGGGAAAGGACAGCTTTCCCAGGGACAGTTCTGGACCCTTGGGACCATCCAGAATCACCAAGGCCTCACCTTTGCACGGCCTGGGGAACGCTCTTCCGCCTGTCCAGCAATCCCCACGTCAAAACCTTTCTCAGCAGAGGCAGGCACTCTCTCCCTTGTACTAGCTAGCTCGGCAGAGCCTTCCGAGAAACATGCTGCGTCATTCAGCTTGAACGTGGGACGCGGAGGGGAGAGTACGCTTTCTCCCCGTTTGGAGGCGCCTTGCGCTTGGCTTCAAAGCTGCCTTGAACAGCACTAGCGGCCCGACGTCTCTGCACGGCAGGGCTGTCGTTGTGGGCCGAGGCTGCGTGTTCTCCCAAAGCGAAAACCGTGCTGGCAATCCCTTTCTAGGAACTCCTCCCACGGCACCCCAGGTTCAGCTCCGGCCGAACGAAAGGTGACCTCAGGCCTCAAGGTGAAGTTCCAGCGTTTCACGTCAGGGGAGCTGGGTGTGCAGGGGTCTCCGATGAGGCCATACTCCACCACGGAGTGCCTTAACCCTGCGACGCTCCTGGGGACACACAGGGTAAGGAGCCCATTCACCAGTTTCGCCTGATGACCTCTCTCCGTGCCGGAACGGCGGCCTCTGGCTTCTGAGGAGCCTTAGCGTAAGCAGGCCCCTGGAGACAGCTCTTCACATTCATAGCTAGGGCAGTGTACTCCTCTCTGGGTTGCCCAGGTTGAGTGGCCCAGTCGTCAGAGAGACTGGCGAAAGCAGCGCTGGGCGGACTCCCTTTGCCGGTCAGTCGAACGGCCTCCTTGACTGAAAGAGAACTGCAGTGCCAAAAGACACCGCGCTGACGACTGGCTCCGGGAAGAGACTCGGGGCAGCACTCTCACAGAAGCGAAAGCTAGGCCGTGGGCCCAGCCTGAGGAGCAGTACGTACGTTTGCCACACTTCTTTACACAGCTAGGCGTGAGCCAGAGAGCCTTGGTCACTGAGGCCTACCTAAGGTACTGCCATACTCACCCAGTAGATCCCACGCAGAGGTCCCTGTGCCCCAAAGGGCCTCCACGGAGGGGCCCTGTTCCTCCCGTTGTGTTTCCTTGAGGTAATCAGAAACCGCTGAGGATACCTGTAGGAGCTCAGGTATGAAGCTGGGCGACCCTGGCCAAACCTGATTCCCCTCCGTGCTAGACGAGACAGTGGCGGGTCCTCAGCTGCCTGAAGCACACTCCTCGCGCGCACCTTCTCTTTGCTGCCGGAAGGCCTCACGTAAGAAGTCTGAGTGGACTCGTGACAGAAGAAGTCTGGGTTGACTCGTGTGAGGCCTGCTGCTCTCCGTTCCTTGCTGGGAGCTTCAGCAGGAGCGCTCTGGAGCTCGCCGGCAGGAGAATTGTGAGTCCCCCGGCCCCACCCCGGCCTCAAGCAAAAGTCCAGATTTCCCCCCTTAGTAACACCTCGGAGTGCCAGAGGGAGCGGAGGGGCGTGCGTTAACGGAATGCTTCAACCGTGGAAGGTATTTCACGAGACACTGTGCACTCACGTTCGTTGTAACAACTGTCAAAGGGCACTCGCTGTATGCCTTCCAACTCCTCGGCCGCGTTGGAGCCCCAGGAAGTAAATGCGTTCGTTTGACTAAGCTCCGTGAACGCGCAACGGCGATGGCGAAGCGCTGCCCTGTTCGCTCGAAAGCTCTCGTTCGTGCGGCCTTCACACGGCCTCAAGGTACGCAGTTCTAAACAGCCTTCCATTCCATGCTGGTGTGCCAAGCCCCCCACCCACCCGCAGGGAGGAATTTGGGCTCTTCTGAGAAACACCAGTGTGCGCCACAAGTGAAACCAGGGCGTCTCCCCCAGGACGTCGCCGACCGGCAGCCGGATGCCAGAGGTGTACTTCCAGCCGGAAAAAGAGGGGAAAGGACAGCTTTCCCAGGGACAGTTCTGGACCCTTGGGACCATCCAGAATCACCAAGGCCTCACCTTTGCACGGCCTGGGGAACGCTCTTCCGCCTGTCCAGCAATCCCCACGTCAAAACCTTTCTCAGCAGAGGCAGGCACTCTCTCCCTTGTACTAGCTAGCTCGGCAGAGCCTTCCGAGAAACATGCTGCGTCATTCAGCTTGAACGTGGGACGCGGAGGGGAGAGTACGCTTTCTCCCCGTTTGGAGGCGCCTTGCGCTTGGCTTCAAAGCTGCCTTGAACAGCACTAGCGGCCCGACGTCTCTGCACGGCAGGGCTGTCGTTGTGGGCCGAGGCTGCGTGTTCTCCCAAAGCGAAAACCGTGCTGGCAATCCCTTTCTAGGAACTCCTCCCACGGCACCCCAGGTTCAGCTCCGGCCGAACGAAAGGTGACCTCAGGCCTCAAGGTGAAGTTCCAGCGTTTCACGTCAGGGGAGCTGGGTGTGCAGGGGTCTCCGATGAGGCCATACTCCACCACGGAGTGCCTTAACCCTGCGACGCTCCTGGGGACACACAGGGTAAGGAGCCCATTCACCAGTTTCGCCTGATGACCTCTCTCCGTGCCGGAACGGCGGCCTCTGGCTTCTGAGGAGCCTTAGCGTAAGCAGGCCCCTGGAGACAGCTCTTCACATTCATAGCTAGGGCAGTGTACTCCTCTCTGGGTTGCCCAGGTTGAGTGGCCCAGTCGTCAGAGAGACTGGCGAAAGCAGCGCTGGGCGGACTCCCTTTGCCGGTCAGTCGAACGGCCTCCTTGACTGAAAGAGAACTGCAGTGCCAAAAGACACCGCGCTGACGACTGGCTCCGGGAAGAGACTCGGGGCAGCACTCTCACAGAAGCGAAAGCTAGGCCGTGGGCCCAGCCTGAGGAGCAGTACGTACGTTTGCCACACTTCTTTACACAGCTAGGCGTGAGCCAGAGAGCCTTGGTCACTGAGGCCTACCTAAGGTACTGCCATACTCACCCAGTAGATCCCACGCAGAGGTCCCTGTGCCCCAAAGGGCCTCCACGGAGGGGCCCTGTTCCTCCCGTTGTGTTTCCTTGAGGTAATCAGAAACCGCTGAGGATACCTGTAGGAGCTCAGGTATGAAGCTGGGCGACCCTGGCCAAACCTGATTCCCCTCCGTGCTAGACGAGACAGTGGCGGGTCCTCAGCTGCCTGAAGCACACTCCTCGCGCGCACCTTCTCTTTGCTGCCGGAAGGCCTCACGTAAGAAGTCTGAGTGGACTCGTGACAGAAGAAGTCTGGGTTGACTCGTGTGAGGCCTGCTGCTCTCCGTTCCTTGCTGGGAGCTTCAGCAGGAGCGCTCTGGAGCTCGCCGGCAGGAGAATTGTGAGTCCCCCGGCCCCACCCCGGCCTCAAGCAAAAGTCCAGATTTCCCCCCTTAGTAACACCTCGGAGTGCCAGAGGGAGCGGAGGGGCGTGCGTTAACGGAATGCTTCAACCGTGGAAGGTATTTCACGAGACACTGTGCACTCACGTTCGTTGTAACAACTGTCAAAGGGCACTCGCTGTATGCCTTCCAACTCCTCGGCCGCGTTGGAGCCCCAGGAAGTAAATGCGTTCGTTTGACTAAGCTCCGTGAACGCGCAACGGCGATGGCGAAGCGCTGCCCTGTTCGCTCGAAAGCTCTCGTTCGTGCGGCCTTCACACGGCCTCAAGGTACGCAGTTCTAAACAGCCTTCCATTCCATGCTGGTGTGCCAAGCCCCCCACCCACCCGCAGGGAGGAATTTGGGCTCTTCTGAGAAACACCAGTGTGCGCCACAAGTGAAACCAGGGCGTCTCCCCCAGGACGTCGCCGACCGGCAGCCGGATGCCAGAGGTGTACTTCCAGCCGGAAAAAGAGGGGAAAGGACAGCTTTCCCAGGGACAGTTCTGGACCCTTGGGACCATCCAGAATCACCAAGGCCTCACCTTTGCACGGCCTGGGGAACGCTCTTCCGCCTGTCCAGCAATCCCCACGTCAAAACCTTTCTCAGCAGAGGCAGGCACTCTCTCCCTTGTACTAGCTAGCTCGGCAGAGCCTTCCGAGAAACATGCTGCGTCATTCAGCTTGAACGTGGGACGCGGAGGGGAGAGTACGCTTTCTCCCCGTTTGGAGGCGCCTTGCGCTTGGCTTCAAAGCTGCCTTGAACAGCACTAGCGGCCCGACGTCTCTGCACGGCAGGGCTGTCGTTGTGGGCCGAGGCTGCGTGTTCTCCCAAAGCGAAAACCGTGCTGGCAATCCCTTTCTAGGAACTCCTCCCACGGCACCCCAGGTTCAGCTCCGGCCGAACGAAAGGTGACCTCAGGCCTCAAGGTGAAGTTCCAGCGTTTCACGTCAGGGGAGCTGGGTGTGCAGGGGTCTCCGATGAGGCCATACTCCACCACGGAGTGCCTTAACCCTGCGACGCTCCTGGGGACACACAGGGTAAGGAGCCCATTCACCAGTTTCGCCTGATGACCTCTCTCCGTGCCGGAACGGCGGCCTCTGGCTTCTGAGGAGCCTTAGCGTAAGCAGGCCCCTGGAGACAGCTCTTCACATTCATAGCTAGGGCAGTGTACTCCTCTCTGGGTTGCCCAGGTTGAGTGGCCCAGTCGTCAGAGAGACTGGCGAAAGCAGCGCTGGGCGGACTCCCTTTGCCGGTCAGTCGAACGGCCTCCTTGACTGAAAGAGAACTGCAGTGCCAAAAGACACCGCGCTGACGACTGGCTCCGGGAAGAGACTCGGGGCAGCACTCTCACAGAAGCGAAAGCTAGGCCGTGGGCCCAGCCTGAGGAGCAGTACGTACGTTTGCCACACTTCTTTACACAGCTAGGCGTGAGCCAGAGAGCCTTGGTCACTGAGGCCTACCTAAGGTACTGCCATACTCACCCAGTAGATCCCACGCAGAGGTCCCTGTGCCCCAAAGGGCCTCCACGGAGGGGCCCTGTTCCTCCCGTTGTGTTTCCTTGAGGTAATCAGAAACCGCTGAGGATACCTGTAGGAGCTCAGGTATGAAGCTGGGCGACCCTGGCCAAACCTGATTCCCCTCCGTGCTAGACGAGACAGTGGCGGGTCCTCAGCTGCCTGAAGCACACTCCTCGCGCGCACCTTCTCTTTGCTGCCGGAAGGCCTCACGTAAGAAGTCTGAGTGGACTCGTGACAGAAGAAGTCTGGGTTGACTCGTGTGAGGCCTGCTGCTCTCCGTTCCTTGCTGGGAGCTTCAGCAGGAGCGCTCTGGAGCTCGCCGGCAGGAGAATTGTGAGTCCCCCGGCCCCACCCCGGCCTCAAGCAAAAGTCCAGATTTCCCCCCTTAGTAACACCTCGGAGTGCCAGAGGGAGCGGAGGGGCGTGCGTTAACGGAATGCTTCAACCGTGGAAGGTATTTCACGAGACACCGTGCACTCACGTTCGTTGTAACAACTGTCAAAGGGCACTCGCTGTATGCCTTCCAACTCCTCGGCCGCGTTGGAGCCCCAGGAAGTAAATGCGTTCGTTTGACTAAGCTCCGTGAACGCGCAACGGCGATGGCGAAGCGCTGCCCTGTTCGCTCGAAAGCTCTCGTTCGTGCGGCCTTCACACGGCCTCAAGGTACGCAGTTCTAAACAGCCTTCCATTCCATGCTGGTGTGCCAAGCCCCCCACCCACCCGCAGGGAGGAATTTGGGCTCTTCTGAGAAACACGAGTGTGCGCCACAAGTGAAACCAGGGCGTCTCCCCCAGGACGTCGCCGACCGGCAGCCGGATGCCAGAGGTGTACTTCCAGCCGGAAAAAGAGGGGAAAGGACAGCTTTCCCAGGGACAGTTCTGGACCCTTGGGACCATCCAGAATCACCAAGGCCTCACCTTTGCACGGCCTGGGGAACGCTCTTCCGCCTGTCCAGCAATCCCCACGTCAAAACCTTTCTCAGCAGAGGCAGGCACTCTCTCCCTTGTACTAGCTAGCTCGGCAGAGCCTTCCGAGAAACATGCTGCGTCATTCAGCTTGAACGTGGGACGCGGAGGGGAGAGTACGCTTTCTCCCCGTTTGGAGGCGCCTTGCGCTTGGCTTCAAAGCTGCCTTGAACAGCACTAGCGGCCCGACGTCTCTGCACGGCAGGGCTGTCGTTGTGGGCCGAGGCTGCGTGTTCTCCCAAAGCGAAAACCGTGCTGGCAATCCCTTTCTAGGAACTCCTCCCACGGCACCCCAGGTTCAGCTCCGGCCGAACGAAAGGTGACCTCAGGCCTCAAGGTGAAGTTCCAGCGTTTCACGTCAGGGGAGCTGGGTGTGCAGGGGTCTCCGATGAGGCCATACTCCACCACGGAGTGCCTTAACCCTGCGACGCTCCTGGGGACACACGGGGTAAGGAGCCCATTCACCAGTTTCGCCTGATGACCTCTCTCCGTGCCGGAACGGCGGCCTCTGGCTTCTGAGGAGCCTTAGCGTAAGCAGGCCCCTGGAGACAGCTCTTCACATTCATAGCTAGGGCAGTGTACTCCTCTCTGGGTTGCCCAGGTTGAGTGGCCCAGTCGTCAGAGAGACTGGCGAAAGCAGCGCTGGGCGGACTCCCTTTGCCGGTCAGTCGAACGGCCTCCTTGACTGAAAGAGAACTGCAGTGCCAAAAGACACCGCGCTGACGACTGGCTCCGGGAAGAGACTCGGGGCAGCACTCTCACAGAAGCGAAAGCTAGGCCGTGGGCCCAGCCTGAGGAGCAGTACGTACGTTTGCCACACTTCTTTACACAGCTAGGCGTGAGCCAGAGAGCCTTGGTCACTGAGGCCTACCTAAGGTACTGCCATACTCACCCAGTAGATCCCACGCAGAGGTCCCTGTGCCCCAAAGGGCCTCCACGGAGGGGCCCTGTTCCTCCCGTTGTGTTTCCTTGAGGTAATCAGAAACCGCTGAGGATACCTGTAGGAGCTCAGGTATGAAGCTGGGCGACCCTGGCCAAACCTGATTCCCCTCCGTGCTAGACGAGACAGTGGCGGGTCCTCAGCTGCCTGAAGCACACTCCTCGCGCGCACCTTCTCTTTGCTGCCGGAAGGCCTCACGTAAGAAGTCTGAGTGGACTCGTGACAGAAGAAGTCTGGGTTGACTCGTGTGAGGCCTGCTGCTCTCCGTTCCTTGCTGGGAGCTTCAGCAGGAGCGCTCTGGAGCTCGCCGGCAGGAGAATTGTGAGTCCCCCGGCCCCACCCCGGCCTCAAGCAAAAGTCCAGATTTCCCCCCTTAGTAACACCTCGGAGTGCCAGAGGGAGCGGAGGGGCGTGCGTTAACGGAATGCTTCAACCGTGGAAGGTATTTCACGAGACACTGTGCACTCACGTTCGTTGTAACAACTGTCAAAGGGCACTCGCTGTATGCCTTCCAACTCCTCGGCCGCGTTGGAGCCCCAGGAAGTAAATGCGTTCGTTTGACTAAGCTCCGTGAACGCGCAACGGCGATGGCGAAGCGCTGCCCTGTTCGCTCGAAAGCCCTCGTTCGTGCGGCCTTCACACGGCCTCAAGGTACGCAGTTCTAAACAGCCTTCCATTCCATGCTGGTGTGCCAAGCCCCCCACCCCCCCGCAGGGAGGAATTTGGGCTCTTCTGAGAAACACCAGTGTGCGCCACAAGTGAAACCAGGGCGTCTCCCCCAGGACGTCGCCGACCGGCAGCCGGATGCCAGAGGTGTACTTCCAGCCGGAAAAAGAGGGGAAAGGACAGCTTTCCCAGGGACAGTTCTGGACCCTTGGGACCATCCAGAATCACCAAGGCCTCACCTTTGCACGGCCTGGGGAACGCTCTTCCGCCTGTCCAGCAATCCCCACGTCAAAACCTTTCTCAGCAGAGGCAGGCACTCTCTCCCTTGTACTAGCTAGCTCGGCAGAGCCTTCCGAGAAACATGCTGCGTCATTCAGCTTGAACGTGGGACGCGGAGGGGAGAGTACGCTTTCTCCCCGTTTGGAGGCGCCTTGCGCTTGGCTTCAAAGCTGCCTTGAACAGCACTAGCGGCCCGACGTCTCTGCACGGCAGGGCTGTCGTTGTGGGCCGAGGCTGCGTGTTCTCCCAAAGCGAAAACCGTGCTGGCAATCCCTTTCTAGGAACTCCTCCCACGGCACCCCAGGTTCAGCTCCGGCCGAACGAAAGGTGACCTCAGGCCTCAAGGTGAAGTTCCAGCGTTTCACGTCAGGGGAGCTGGGTGTGCAGGGGTCTCCGATGAGGCCATACTCCACCACGGAGTGCCTTAACCCTGCGACGCTCCTGGCGACACACGGGGTAAGGAGCCCATTCACCAGTTTCGCCTGATGACCTCTCTCCGTGCCGGAACGGCGGCCTCTGGCTTCTGAGGAGCCTTAGCGTAAGCAGGCCCCTGGAGACAGCTCTTCACATTCATAGCTAGGGCAGTGTACTCCTCTCTGGGTTGCCCAGGTTGAGTGGCCCAGTCGTCAGAGAGACTGGCGAAAGCAGCGCTGGGCGGACTCCCTTTGCCGGTCAGTCGAACGGCCTCCTTGACTGAAAGAGAACTGCAGTGCCAAAAGACACCGCGCTGACGACTGGCTCCGGGAAGAGACTCGGGGCAGCACTCTCACAGAAGCGAAAGCTAGGCCGTGGGCCCAGCCTGAGGAGCAGTACGTACGTTTGCCACACTTCTTTACACAGCTAGGCGTGAGCCAGAGAGCCTTGGTCACTGAGGCCTACCTAAGGTACTGCCATACTCACCCAGTAGATCCCACGCAGAGGTCCCTGTGCCCCAAAGGGCCTCCACGGAGGGGCCCTGTTCCTCCCGTTGTGTTTCCTTGAGGTAATCAGAAACCGCTGAGGATACCTGTAGGAGCTCAGGTATGAAGCTGGGCGACCCTGGCCAAACCTGATTCCCCTCCGTGCTAGACGAGACAGTGGCGGGTCCTCAGCTGCCTGAAGCACACTCCTCGCGCGCACCTTCTCTTTGCTGCCGGAAGGCCTCACGTAAGAAGTCTGAGTGGACTCGGGACAGAAGAAGTCTGGGTTGACTCGTGTGAGGCCTGCTGCTCTCCGTTCCTTGCTGGGAGCTTCAGCAGGAGCGCTCTGGAGCTCGCCGGCAGGAGAATTGTGAGTCCCCCGGCCCCACCCCGGCCTCAAGCAAAAGTCCAGATTTCCCCCCTTAGTAACACCTCGGAGTGCCAGAGGGAGCCGAGGGGCGTGCGTTAACGGAATGCTTCAACCGTGGAAGGTATTTCACGAGACACCGTGCACTCACGTTCGTTGTAACAACTGTCAAAGGGCACTCGCTGTATGCCTTCCAACTCCTCGGCCGCGTTGGAGCCCCAGGAAGTAAATGCGTTCGTTTGACTAAGCTCCGTGAACGCGCAACGGCGATGGCGAAGCGCTGCCCTGTTCGCTCGAAAGCTCTCGTTCGTGCGGCCTTCACACGGCCTCAAGGTACGCAGTTCTAAACAGCCTTCCATTCCATGCTGGTGTGCCAAGCCCCCCACCCACCCGCAGGGAGGAATTTGGGCTCTTCTGAGAAACACCAGTGTGCGCCACAAGTGAAACCAGGGCGTCTCCCCCAGGACGTCGCCGACCGGCAGCCGGATGCCAGAGGTGTACTTCCAGCCGGAAAAAGAGGGGAAAGGACAGCTTTCCCAGGGACAGTTCTGGACCCTTGGGACCATCCAGAATCACCAAGGCCTCACCTTTGCACGGCCTGGGGAACGCTCTTCCGCCTGTCCAGCAATCCCCACGTCAAAACCTTTCTCAGCAGAGGCAGGCACTCTCTCCCTTGTACTAGCTAGCTCGGCAGAGCCTTCCGAGAAACATGCTGCGTCATTCAGCTTGAACGTGGGACGCGGAGGGGAGAGTACGCTTTCTCCCCGTTTGGAGGCGCCTTGCGCTTGGCTTCAAAGCTGCCTTGAACAGCACTAGCGGCCCGACGTCTCTGCACGGCAGGGCTGTCGTTGTGGGCCGAGGCTGCGTGTTCTCCCAAAGCGAAAACCGTGCTGGCAATCCCTTTCTAGGAACTCCTCCCACGGCACCCCAGGTTCAGCTCCGGCCGAACGAAAGGTGACCTCAGGCCTCAAGGTGAAGTTCCAGCGTTTCACGTCAGGGGAGCTGGGTGTGCAGGGGTCTCCGATGAGGCCATACTCCACCACGGAGTGCCTTAACCCTGCGACGCTCCTGGGGACACACAGGGTAAGGAGCCCATTCACCAGTTTCGCCTGATGACCTCTCTCCGTGCCGGAACGGCGGCCTCTGGCTTCTGAGGAGCCTTAGCGTAAGCAGGCCCCTGGAGACAGCTCTTCACATTCATAGCTAGGGCAGTGTACTCCTCTCTGGGTTGCCCAGGTTGAGTGGCCCAGTCGTCAGAGAGACTGGCGAAAGCAGCGCTGGGCGGACTCCCTTTGCCGGTCAGTCGAACGGCCTCCTTGACTGAAAGAGAACTGCAGTGCCAAAAGACACCGCGCTGACGACTGGCTCCGGGAAGAGACTCGGGGCAGCACTCTCACAGAAGCGAAAGCTAGGCCGTGGGCCCAGCCTGAGGAGCAGTACGTACGTTTGCCACACTTCTTTACACAGCTAGGCGTGAGCCAGAGAGCCTTGGTCACTGAGGCCTACCTAAGGTACTGCCATACTCACCCAGTAGATCCCACGCAGAGGTCCCTGTGCCCCAAAGGGCCTCCACGGAGGGGCCCTGTTCCTCCCGTTGTGTTTCCTTGAGGTAATCAGAAACCGCTGAGGATACCTGTAGGAGCTCAGGTATGAAGCTGGGCGACCCTGGCCAAACCTGATTCCCCTCCGTGCTAGACGAGACAGTGGCGGGTCCTCAGCTGCCTGAAGCACACTCCTCGCGCGCACCTTCTCTTTGCTGCCGGAAGGCCTCACGTAAGAAGTCTGAGTGGACTCGTGACAGAAGAAGTCTGGGTTGACTCGTGTGAGGCCTGCTGCTCTCCGTTCCTTGCTGGGAGCTTCAGCAGGAGCGCTCTGGAGCTCGCCGGCAGGAGAATTGTGAGTCCCCCGGCCCCACCCCGGCCTCAAGCAAAAGTCCAGATTTCCCCCCTTAGTAACACCTCGGAGTGCCAGAGGGAGCGGAGGGGCGTGCGTTAACGGAATGCTTCAACCGTGGAAGGTATTTCACGAGACACCGTGCACTCACGTTCGTTGTAACAACTGTCAAAGGGCACTCGCTGTATGCCTTCCAACTCCTCGGCCGCGTTGGAGCCCCAGGAAGTAAATGCGTTCGTTTGACTAAGCTCCGTGAACGCGCAACGGCGATGGCGAAGCGCTGCCCTGTTCGCTCGAAAGCTCTCGTTCGTGCGGCCTTCACACGGCCTCAAGGTACGCAGTTCTAAACAGCCTTCCATTCCATGCTGGTGTGCCAAGCCCCCCACCCACCCGCAGGGAGGAATTTGGGCTCTTCTGAGAAACACCAGTGTGCGCCACAAGTGAAACCAGGGCGTCTCCCCCAGGACGTCGCCGACCGGCAGCCGGATGCCAGAGGTGTACTTCCAGCCGGAAAAAGAGGGGAAAGGACAGCTTTCCCAGGGACAGTTCTGGACCCTTGGGACCATCCAGAATCACCAAGGCCTCACCTTTGCACGGCCTGGGGAACGCTCTTCCGCCTGTCCAGCAATCCCCACGTCAAAACCTTTCTCAGCAGAGGCAGGCACTCTCTCCCTTGTACTAGCTAGCTCGGCAGAGCCTTCCGAGAAACATGCTGCGTCATTCAGCTTGAACGTGGGACGCGGAGGGGAGAGTACGCTTTCTCCCCGTTTGGAGGCGCCTTGCGCTTGGCTTCAAAGCTGCCTTGAACAGCACTAGCGGCCCGACGTCTCTGCACGGCAGGGCTGTCGTTGTGGGCCGAGGCTGCGTGTTCTCCCAAAGCGAAAACCGTGCTGGCAATCCCTTTCTAGGAACTCCTCCCACGGCACCCCAGGTTCAGCTCCGGCCGAACGAAAGGTGACCTCAGGCCTCAAGGTGAAGTTCCAGCGTTTCACGTCAGGGGAGCTGGGTGTGCAGGGGTCTCCGATGAGGCCATACTCCACCACGGAGTGCCTTAACCCTGCGACGCTCCTGGGGACACACAGGGTAAGGAGCCCATTCACCAGTTTCGCCTGATGACCTCTCTCCGTGCCGGAACGGCGGCCTCTGGCTTCTGAGGAGCCTTAGCGTAAGCAGGCCCCTGGAGACAGCTCTTCACATTCATAGCTAGGGCAGTGTACTCCTCTCTGGGTTGCCCAGGTTGAGTGGCCCAGTCGTCAGAGAGACTGGCGAAAGCAGCGCTGGGCGGACTCCCTTTGCCGGTCAGTCGAACGGCCTCCTTGACTGAAAGAGAACTGCAGTGCCAAAAGACACCGCGCTGACGACTGGCTCCGGGAAGAGACTCGGGGCAGCACTCTCACAGAAGCGAAAGCTAGGCCGTGGGCCCAGCCTGAGGAGCAGTACGTACGTTTGCCACACTTCTTTACACAGCTAGGCGTGAGCCAGAGAGCCTTGGTCACTGAGGCCTACCTAAGGTACTGCCATACTCACCCAGTAGATCCCACGCAGAGGTCCCTGTGCCCCAAAGGGCCTCCACGGAGGGGCCCTGTTCCTCCCGTTGTGTTTCCTTGAGGTAATCAGAAACCGCTGAGGATACCTGTAGGAGCTCAGGTATGAAGCTGGGCGACCCTGGCCAAACCTGATTCCCCTCCGTGCTAGACGAGACAGTGGCGGGTCCTCAGCTGCCTGAAGCACACTCCTCGCGCGCACCTTCTCTTTGCTGCCGGAAGGCCTCACGTAAGAAGTCTGAGTGGACTCGTGACAGAAGAAGTCTGGGTTGACTCGTGTGAGGCCTGCTGCTCTCCGTTCCTTGCTGGGAGCTTCAGCAGGAGCGCTCTGGAGCTCGCCGGCAGGAGAATTGTGAGTCCCCCGGCCCCACCCCGGCCTCAAGCAAAAGTCCAGATTTCCCCCCTTAGTAACACCTCGGAGTGCCAGAGGGAGCGGAGGGGCGTGCGTTAACGGAATGCTTCAACCGTGGAAGGTATTTCACGAGACACTGTGCACTCACGTTCGTTGTAACAACTGTCAAAGGGCACTCGCTGTATGCCTTCCAACTCCTCGGCCGCGTTGGAGCCCCAGGAAGTAAATGCGTTCGTTTGACTAAGCTCCGTGAACGCGCAACGGCGATGGCGAAGCGCTGCCCTGTTCGCTCGAAAGCTCTCGTTCGTGCGGCCTTCACACGGCCTCAAGGTACGCAGTTCTAAACAGCCTTCCATTCCATGCTGGTGTGCCAAGCCCCCCACCCACCCGCAGGGAGGAATTTGGGCTCTTCTGAGAAACACCAGTGTGCGCCACAAGTGAAACCAGGGCGTCTCCCCCAGGACGTCGCCGACCGGCAGCCGGATGCCAGAGGTGTACTTCCAGCCGGAAAAAGAGGGGAAAGGACAGCTTTCCCAGGGACAGTTCTGGACCCTTGGGACCATCCAGAATCACCAAGGCCTCACCTTTGCACGGCCTGGGGAACGCTCTTCCGCCTGTCCAGCAATCCCCACGTCAAAACCTTTCTCAGCAGAGGCAGGCACTCTCTCCCTTGTACTAGCTAGCTCGGCAGAGCCTTCCGAGAAACATGCTGCGTCATTCAGCTTGAACGTGGGACGCGGAGGGGAGAGTACGCTTTCTCCCCGTTTGGAGGCGCCTTGCGCTTGGCTTCAAAGCTGCCTTGAACAGCACTAGCGGCCCGACGTCTCTGCACGGCAGGGCTGTCGTTGTGGGCCGAGGCTGCGTGTTCTCCCAAAGCGAAAACCGTGCTGGCAATCCCTTTCTAGGAACTCCTCCCACGGCACCCCAGGTTCAGCTCCGGCCGAACGAAAGGTGACCTCAGGCCTCAAGGTGAAGTTCCAGCGTTTCACGTCAGGGGAGCTGGGTGTGCAGGGGTCTCCGATGAGGCCATACTCCACCACGGAGTGCCTTAACCCTGCGACGCTCCTGGGGACACACAGGGTAAGGAGCCCATTCACCAGTTTCGCCTGATGACCTCTCTCCGTGCCGGAACGGCGGCCTCTGGCTTCTGAGGAGCCTTAGCGTAAGCAGGCCCCTGGAGACAGCTCTTCACATTCATAGCTAGGGCAGTGTACTCCTCTCTGGGTTGCCCAGGTTGAGTGGCCCAGTCGTCAGAGAGACTGGCGAAAGCAGCGCTGGGCGGACTCCCTTTGCCGGTCAGTCGAACGGCCTCCTTGACTGAAAGAGAACTGCAGTGCCAAAAGACACCGCGCTGACGACTGGCTCCGGGAAGAGACTCGGGGCAGCACTCTCACAGAAGCGAAAGCTAGGCCGTGGGCCCAGCCTGAGGAGCAGTACGTACGTTTGCCACACTTCTTTACACAGCTAGGCGTGAGCCAGAGAGCCTTGGTCACTGAGGCCTACCTAAGGTACTGCCATACTCACCCAGTAGATCCCACGCAGAGGTCCCTGTGCCCCAAAGGGCCTCCACGGAGGGGCCCTGTTCCTCCCGTTGTGTTTCCTTGAGGTAATCAGAAACCGCTGAGGATACCTGTAGGAGCTCAGGTATGAAGCTGGGCGACCCTGGCCAAACCTGATTCCCCTCCGTGCTAGACGAGACAGTGGCGGGTCCTCAGCTGCCTGAAGCACACTCCTCGCGCGCACCTTCTCTTTGCTGCCGGAAGGCCTCACGTAAGAAGTCTGAGTGGACTCGGGACAGAAGAAGTCTGGGTTGACTCGTGTGAGGCCTGCTGCTCTCCGTTCCTTGCTGGGAGCTTCAGCAGGAGCGCTCTGGAGCTCGCCGGCAGGAGAATTGTGAGTCCCCCGGCCCCACCCCGGCCTCAAGCAAAAGTCCAGATTTCCCCCCTTAGTAACACCTCGGAGTGCCAGAGGGAGCGGAGGGGCGTGCGTTAACGGAATGCTTCAACCGTGGAAGGTATTTCACGAGACACCGTGCACTCACGTTCGTTGTAACAACTGTCAAAGGGCACTCGCTGTATGCCTTCCAACTCCTCGGCCGCGTTGGAGCCCCAGGAAGTAAATGCGTTCGTTTGACTAAGCTCCGTGAACGCGCAACGGCGATGGCGAAGCGCTGCCCTGTTCGCTCGAAAGCTCTCGTTCGTGCGGCCTTCACACGGCCTCAAGGTACGCAGTTCTAAACAGCCTTCCATTCCATGCTGGTGTGCCAAGCCCCCCACCCACCCGCAGGGAGGAATTTGGGCTCTTCTGAGAAACACCAGTGTGCGCCACAAGTGAAACCAGGGCGTCTCCCCCAGGACGTCGCCGACCGGCAGCCGGATGCCAGAGGTGTACTTCCAGCCGGAAAAAGAGGGGAAAGGACAGCTTTCCCAGGGACAGTTCTGGACCCTTGGGACCATCCAGAATCACCAAGGCCTCACCTTTGCACGGCCTGGGGAACGCTCTTCCGCCTGTCCAGCAATCCCCACGTCAAAACCTTTCTCAGCAGAGGCAGGCACTCTCTCCCTTGTACTAGCTAGCTCGGCAGAGCCTTCCGAGAAACATGCTGCGTCATTCAGCTTGAACGTGGGACGCGGAGGGGAGAGTACGCTTTCTCCCCGTTTGGAGGCGCCTTGCGCTTGGCTTCAAAGCTGCCTTGAACAGCACTAGCGGCCCGACGTCTCTGCACGGCAGGGCTGTCGTTGTGGGCCGAGGCTGCGTGTTCTCCCAAAGCGAAAACCGTGCTGGCAATCCCTTTCTAGGAACTCCTCCCACGGCACCCCAGGTTCAGCTCCGGCCGAACGAAAGGTGACCTCAGGCCTCAAGGTGAAGTTCCAGCGTTTCACGTCAGGGGAGCTGGGTGTGCAGGGGTCTCCGATGAGGCCATACTCCACCACGGAGTGCCTTAACCCTGCGACGCTCCTGGGGACACACAGGGTAAGGAGCCCATTCACCAGTTTCGCCTGATGACCTCTCTCCGTGCCGGAACGGCGGCCTCTGGCTTCTGAGGAGCCTTAGCGTAAGCAGGCCCCTGGAGACAGCTCTTCACATTCATAGCTAGGGCAGTGTACTCCTCTCTGGGTTGCCCAGGTTGAGTGGCCCAGTCGTCAGAGAGACTGGCGAAAGCAGCGCTGGGCGGACTCCCTTTGCCGGTCAGTCGAACGGCCTCCTTGACTGAAAGAGAACTGCAGTGCCAAAAGACACCGCGCTGACGACTGGCTCCGGGAAGAGACTCGGGGCAGCACTCTCACAGAAGCGAAAGCTAGGCCGTGGGCCCAGCCTGAGGAGCAGTACGTACGTTTGCCACACTTCTTTACACAGCTAGGCGTGAGCCAGAGAGCCTTGGTCACTGAGGCCTACCTAAGGTACTGCCATACTCACCCAGTAGATCCCACGCAGAGGTCCCTGTGCCCCAAAGGGCCTCCACGGAGGGGCCCTGTTCCTCCCGTTGTGTTTCCTTGAGGTAATCAGAAACCGCTGAGGATACCTGTAGGAGCTCAGGTATGAAGCTGGGCGACCCTGGCCAAACCTGATTCCCCTCCGTGCTAGACGAGACAGTGGCGGGTCCTCAGCTGCCTGAAGCACACTCCTCGCGCGCACCTTCTCTTTGCTGCCGGAAGGCCTCACGTAAGAAGTCTGAGTGGACTCGTGACAGAAGAAGTCTGGGTTGACTCGTGTGAGGCCTGCTGCTCTCCGTTCCTTGCTGGGAGCTTCAGCAGGAGCGCTCTGGAGCTCGCCGGCAGGAGAATTGTGAGTCCCCCGGCCCCACCCCGGCCTCAAGCAAAAGTCCAGATTTCCCCCCTTAGTAACACCTCGGAGTGCCAGAGGGAGCGGAGGGGCGTGCGTTAACGGAATGCTTCAACCGTGGAAGGTATTTCACGAGACACTGTGCACTCACGTTCGTTGTAACAACTGTCAAAGGGCACTCGCTGTATGCCTTCCAACTCCTCGGCCGCGTTGGAGCCCCAGGAAGTAAATGCGTTCGTTTGACTAAGCTCCGTGAACGCGCAACGGCGATGGCGAAGCGCTGCCCTGTTCGCTCGAAAGCTCTCGTTCGTGCGGCCTTCACACGGCCTCAAGGTACGCAGTTCTAAACAGCCTTCCATTCCATGCTGGTGTGCCAAGCCCCCCACCCACCCGCAGGGAGGAATTTGGGCTCTTCTGAGAAACACCAGTGTGCGCCACAAGTGAAACCAGGGCGTCTCCCCCAGGACGTCGCCGACCGGCAGCCGGATGCCAGAGGTGTACTTCCAGCCGGAAAAAGAGGGGAAAGGACAGCTTTCCCAGGGACAGTTCTGGACCCTTGGGACCATCCAGAATCACCAAGGCCTCACCTTTGCACGGCCTGGGGAACGCTCTTCCGCCTGTCCAGCAATCCCCACGTCAAAACCTTTCTCAGCAGAGGCAGGCACTCTCTCCCTTGTACTAGCTAGCTCGGCAGAGCCTTCCGAGAAACATGCTGCGTCATTCAGCTTGAACGTGGGACGCGGAGGGGAGAGTACGCTTTCTCCCCGTTTGGAGGCGCCTTGCGCTTGGCTTCAAAGCTGCCTTGAACAGCACTAGCGGCCCGACGTCTCTGCACGGCAGGGCTGTCGTTGTGGGCCGAGGCTGCGTGTTCTCCCAAAGCGAAAACCGTGCTGGCAATCCCTTTCTAGGAACTCCTCCCACGGCACCCCAGGTTCAGCTCCGGCCGAACGAAAGGTGACCTCAGGCCTCAAGGTGAAGTTCCAGCGTTTCACGTCAGGGGAGCTGGGTGTGCAGGGGTCTCCGATGAGGCCATACTCCACCACGGAGTGCCTTAACCCTGCGACGCTCCTGGGGACACACAGGGTAAGGAGCCCATTCACCAGTTTCGCCTGATGACCTCTCTCCGTGCCGGAACGGCGGCCTCTGGCTTCTGAGGAGCCTTAGCGTAAGCAGGCCCCTGGAGACAGCTCTTCACATTCATAGCTAGGGCAGTGTACTCCTCTCTGGGTTGCCCAGGTTGAGTGGCCCAGTCGTCAGAGAGACTGGCGAAAGCAGCGCTGGGCGGACTCCCTTTGCCGGTCAGTCGAACGGCCTCCTTGACTGAAAGAGAACTGCAGTGCCAAAAGACACCGCGCTGACGACTGGCTCCGGGAAGAGACTCGGGGCAGCACTCTCACAGAAGCGAAAGCTAGGCCGTGGGCCCAGCCTGAGGAGCAGTACGTACGTTTGCCACACTTCTTTACACAGCTAGGCGTGAGCCAGAGAGCCTTGGTCACTGAGGCCTACCTAAGGTACTGCCATACTCACCCAGTAGATCCCACGCAGAGGTCCCTGTGCCCCAAAGGGCCTCCACGGAGGGGCCCTGTTCCTCCCGTTGTGTTTCCTTGAGGTAATCAGAAACCGCTGAGGATACCTGTAGGAGCTCAGGTATGAAGCTGGGCGACCCTGGCCAAACCTGATTCCCCTCCGTGCTAGACGAGACAGTGGCGGGTCCTCAGCTGCCTGAAGCACACTCCTCGCGCGCACCTTCTCTTTGCTGCCGGAAGGCCTCACGTAAGAAGTCTGAGTGGACTCGGGACAGAAGAAGTCTGGGTTGACTCGTGTGAGGCCTGCTGCTCTCCGTTCCTTGCTGGGAGCTTCAGCAGGAGCGCTCTGGAGCTCGCCGGCAGGAGAATTGTGAGTCCCCCGGCCCCACCCCGGCCTCAAGCAAAAGTCCAGATTTCCCCCCTTAGTAACACCTCGGAGTGCCAGAGGGAGCGGAGGGGCGTGCGTTAACGGAATGCTTCAACCGTGGAAGGTATTTCACGAGACACCGTGCACTCACGTTCGTTGTAACAACTGTCAAAGGGCACTCGCTGTATGCCTTCCAACTCCTCGGCCGCGTTGGAGCCCCAGGAAGTAAATGCGTTCGTTTGACTAAGCTCCGTGAACGCGCAACGGCGATGGCGAAGCGCTGCCCTGTTCGCTCGAAAGCTCTCGTTCGTGCGGCCTTCACACGGCCTCAAGGTACGCAGTTCTAAACAGCCTTCCATTCCATGCTGGTGTGCCAAGCCCCCCACCCACCCGCAGGGAGGAATTTGGGCTCTTCTGAGAAACACCAGTGTGCGCCACAAGTGAAACCAGGGCGTCTCCCCCAGGACGTCGCCGACCGGCAGCCGGATGCCAGAGGTGTACTTCCAGCCGGAAAAAGAGGGGAAAGGACAGCTTTCCCAGGGACAGTTCTGGACCCTTGGGACCATCCAGAATCACCAAGGCCTCACCTTTGCACGGCCTGGGGAACGCTCTTCCGCCTGTCCAGCAATCCCCACGTCAAAACCTTTCTCAGCAGAGGCAGGCACTCTCTCCCTTGTACTAGCTAGCTCGGCAGAGCCTTCCGAGAAACATGCTGCGTCATTCAGCTTGAACGTGGGACGCGGAGGGGAGAGTACGCTTTCTCCCCGTTTGGAGGCGCCTTGCGCTTGGCTTCAAAGCTGCCTTGAACAGCACTAGCGGCCCGACGTCTCTGCACGGCAGGGCTGTCGTTGTGGGCCGAGGCTGCGTGTTCTCCCAAAGCGAAAACCGTGCTGGCAATCCCTTTCTAGGAACTCCTCCCACGGCACCCCAGGTTCAGCTCCGGCCGAACGAAAGGTGACCTCAGGCCTCAAGGTGAAGTTCCAGCGTTTCACGTCAGGGGAGCTGGGTGTGCAGGGGTCTCCGATGAGGCCATACTCCACCACGGAGTGCCTTAACCCTGCGACGCTCCTGGGGACACACAGGGTAAGGAGCCCATTCACCAGTTTCGCCTGATGACCTCTCTCCGTGCCGGAACGGCGGCCTCTGGCTTCTGAGGAGCCTTAGCGTAAGCAGGCCCCTGGAGACAGCTCTTCACATTCATAGCTAGGGCAGTGTACTCCTCTCTGGGTTGCCCAGGTTGAGTGGCCCAGTCGTCAGAGAGACTGGCGAAAGCAGCGCTGGGCGGACTCCCTTTGCCGGTCAGTCGAACGGCCTCCTTGACTGAAAGAGAACTGCAGTGCCAAAAGACACCGCGCTGACGACTGGCTCCGGGAAGAGACTCGGGGCAGCACTCTCACAGAAGCGAAAGCTAGGCCGTGGGCCCAGCCTGAGGAGCAGTACGTACGTTTGCCACACTTCTTTACACAGCTAGGCGTGAGCCAGAGAGCCTTGGTCACTGAGGCCTACCTAAGGTACTGCCATACTCACCCAGTAGATCCCACGCAGAGGTCCCTGTGCCCCAAAGGGCCTCCACGGAGGGGCCCTGTTCCTCCCGTTGTGTTTCCTTGAGGTAATCAGAAACCGCTGAGGATACCTGTAGGAGCTCAGGTATGAAGCTGGGCGACCCTGGCCAAACCTGATTCCCCTCCGTGCTAGACGAGACAGTGGCGGGTCCTCAGCTGCCTGAAGCACACTCCTCGCGCGCACCTTCTCTTTGCTGCCGGAAGGCCTCACGTAAGAAGTCTGAGTGGACTCGTGACAGAAGAAGTCTGGGTTGACTCGTGTGAGGCCTGCTGCTCTCCGTTCCTTGCTGGGAGCTTCAGCAGGAGCGCTCTGGAGCTCGCCGGCAGGAGAATTGTGAGTCCCCCGGCCCCACCCCGGCCTCAAGCAAAAGTCCAGATTTCCCCCCTTAGTAACACCTCGGAGTGCCAGAGGGAGCGGAGGGGCGTGCGTTAACGGAATGCTTCAACCGTGGAAGGTATTTCACGAGACACCGTGCACTCACGTTCGTTGTAACAACTGTCAAAGGGCACTCGCTGTATGCCTTCCAACTCCTCGGCCGCGTTGGAGCCCCAGGAAGTAAATGCGTTCGTTTGACTAAGCTCCGTGAACGCGCAACGGCGATGGCGAAGCGCTGCCCTGTTCGCTCGAAAGCTCTCGTTCGTGCGGCCTTCACACGGCCTCAAGGTACGCAGTTCTAAACAGCCTTCCATTCCATGCTGGTGTGCCAAGCCCCCCACCCCCCCGCAGGGAGGAATTTGGGCTCTTCTGAGAAACACCAGTGTGCGCCACAAGTGAAACCAGGGCGTCTCCCCCAGGACGTCGCCGACCGGCAGCCGGATGCCAGAGGTGTACTTCCAGCCGGAAAAAGGGGGGAAAGGACAGCTTTCCCAGGGACAGTTCTGGACCCTTGGGACCATCCAGAATCACCAAGGCCTCACCTTTGCACGGCCTGGGGAACGCTCTTCCGCCTGTCCAGCAATCCCCACGTCAAAACCTTTCTCAGCAGAGGCAGGCACTCTCTCCCTTGTACTAGCTAGCTCGGCAGAGCCTTCCGAGAAACATGCTGCGTCATTCAGCTTGAACGTGGGACGCGGAGGGGAGAGTACGCTTTCTCCCCGTTTGGAGGCGCCTTGCGCTTGGCTTCAAAGCTGCCTTGAACAGCACTAGCGGCCCGACGTCTCTGCACGGCAGGGCTGTCGTTGTGGGCCGAGGCTGCGTGTTCTCCCAAAGCGAAAACCGTGCTGGCAATCCCTTTCTAGGAACTCCTCCCACGGCACCCCAGGTTCAGCTCCGGCCGAACGAAAGGTGACCTCAGGCCTCAAGGTGAAGTTCCAGCGTTTCACGTCAGGGGAGCTGGGTGTGCAGGGGTCTCCGATGAGGCCATACTCCACCACGGAGTGCCTTAACCCTGCGACGCTCCTGGGGACACACAGGGTAAGGAGCCCATTCACCAGTTTCGCCTGATGACCTCTCTCCGTGCCGGAACGGCGGCCTCTGGCTTCTGAGGAGCCTTAGCGTAAGCAGGCCCCTGGAGACAGCTCTTCACATTCATAGCTAGGGCAGTGTACTCCTCTCTGGGTTGCCCAGGTTGAGTGGCCCAGTCGTCAGAGAGACTGGCGAAAGCAGCGCTGGGCGGACTCCCTTTGCCGGTCAGTCGAACGGCCTCCTTGACTGAAAGAGAACTGCAGTGCCAAAAGACACCGCGCTGACGACTGGCTCCGGGAAGAGACTCGGGGCAGCACTCTCACAGAAGCGAAAGCTAGGCCGTGGGCCCAGCCTGAGGAGCAGTACGTACGTTTGCCACACTTCTTTACACAGCTAGGCGTGAGCCAGAGAGCCTTGGTCACTGAGGCCTACCTAAGGTACTGCCATACTCACCCAGTAGATCCCACGCAGAGGTCCCTGTGCCCCAAAGGGCCTCCACGGAGGGGCCCTGTTCCTCCCGTTGTGTTTCCTTGAGGTAATCAGAAACCGCTGAGGATACCTGTAGGAGCTCAGGTATGAAGCTGGGCGACCCTGGCCAAACCTGATTCCCCTCCGTGCTAGACGAGACAGTGGCGGGTCCTCAGCTGCCTGAAGCACACTCCTCGCGCGCACCTTCTCTTTGCTGCCGGAAGGCCTCACGTAAGAAGTCTGAGTGGACTCGTGACAGAAGAAGTCTGGGTTGACTCGTGTGAGGCCTGCTGCTCTCCGTTCCTTGCTGGGAGCTTCAGCAGGAGCGCTCTGGAGCTCGCCGGCAGGAGAATTGTGAGTCCCCCGGCCCCACCCCGGCCTCAAGCAAAAGTCCAGATTTCCCCCCTTAGTAACACCTCGGAGTGCCAGAGGGAGCGGAGGGGCGTGCGTTAACGGAATGCTTCAACCGTGGAAGGTATTTCACGAGACACCGTGCACTCACGTTCGTTGTAACAACTGTCAAAGGGCACTCGCTGTATGCCTTCCAACTCCTCGGCCGCGTTGGAGCCCCAGGAAGTAAATGCGTTCGTTTGACTAAGCTCCGTGAACGCGCAACGGCGATGGCGAAGCGCTGCCCTGTTCGCTCGAAAGCTCTCGTTCGTGCGGCCTTCACACGGCCTCAAGGTACGCAGTTCTAAACAGCCTTCCATTCCATGCTGGTGTGCCAAGCCCCCCACCCCCCCGCAGGGAGGAATTTGGGCTCTTCTGAGAAACACCAGTGTGCGCCACAAGTGAAACCAGGGCGTCTCCCCCAGGACGTCGCCGACCGGCAGCCGGATGCCAGAGGTGTACTTCCAGCCGGAAAAAGGGGGGAAAGGACAGCTTTCCCAGGGACAGTTCTGGACCCTTGGGACCATCCAGAATCACCAAGGCCTCACCTTTGCACGGCCTGGGGAACGCTCTTCCGCCTGTCCAGCAATCCCCACGTCAAAACCTTTCTCAGCAGAGGCAGGCACTCTCTCCCTTGTACTAGCTAGCTCGGCAGAGCCTTCCGAGAAACATGCTGCGTCATTCAGCTTGAACGTGGGACGCGGAGGGGAGAGTACGCTTTCTCCCCGTTTGGAGGCGCCTTGCGCTTGGCTTCAAAGCTGCCTTGAACAGCACTAGCGGCCCGACGTCTCTGCACGGCAGGGCTGTCGTTGTGGGCCGAGGCTGCGTGTTCTCCCAAAGCGAAAACCGTGCTGGCAATCCCTTTCTAGGAACTCCTCCCACGGCACCCCAGGTTCAGCTCCGGCCGAACGAAAGGTGACCTCAGGCCTCAAGGTGAAGTTCCAGCGTTTCACGTCAGGGGAGCTGGGTGTGCAGGGGTCTCCGATGAGGCCATACTCCACCACGGAGTGCCTTAACCCTGCGACGCTCCTGGGGACACACAGGGTAAGGAGCCCATTCACCAGTTTCGCCTGATGACCTCTCTCCGTGCCGGAACGGCGGCCTCTGGCTTCTGAGGAGCCTTAGCGTAAGCAGGCCCCTGGAGACAGCTCTTCACATTCATAGCTAGGGCAGTGTACTCCTCTCTGGGTTGCCCAGGTTGAGTGGCCCAGTCGTCAGAGAGACTGGCGAAAGCAGCGCTGGGCGGACTCCCTTTGCCGGTCAGTCGAACGGCCTCCTTGACTGAAAGAGAACTGCAGTGCCAAAAGACACCGCGCTGACGACTGGCTCCGGGAAGAGACTCGGGGCAGCACTCTCACAGAAGCGAAAGCTAGGCCGTGGGCCCAGCCTGAGGAGCAGTACGTACGTTTGCCACACTTCTTTACACAGCTAGGCGTGAGCCAGAGAGCCTTGGTCACTGAGGCCTACCTAAGGTACTGCCATACTCACCCAGTAGATCCCACGCAGAGGTCCCTGTGCCCCAAAGGGCCTCCACGGAGGGGCCCTGTTCCTCCCGTTGTGTTTCCTTGAGGTAATCAGAAACCGCTGAGGATACCTGTAGGAGCTCAGGTATGAAGCTGGGCGACCCTGGCCAAACCTGATTCCCCTCCGTGCTAGACGAGACAGTGGCGGGTCCTCAGCTGCCTGAAGCACACTCCTCGCGCGCACCTTCTCTTTGCTGCCGGAAGGCCTCACGTAAGAAGTCTGAGTGGACTCGTGACAGAAGAAGTCTGGGTTGACTCGTGTGAGGCCTGCTGCTCTCCGTTCCTTGCTGGGAGCTTCAGCAGGAGCGCTCTGGAGCTCGCCGGCAGGAGAATTGTGAGTCCCCCGGCCCCACCCCGGCCTCAAGCAAAAGTCCAGATTTCCCCCCTTAGTAACACCTCGGAGTGCCAGAGGGAGCGGAGGGGCGTGCGTTAACGGAATGCTTCAACCGTGGAAGGTATTTCACGAGACACTGTGCACTCACGTTCGTTGTAACAACTGTCAAAGGGCACTCGCTGTATGCCTTCCAACTCCTCGGCCGCGTTGGAGCCCCAGGAAGTAAATGCGTTCGTTTGACTAAGCTCCGTGAACGCGCAACGGCGATGGCGAAGCGCTGCCCTGTTCGCTCGAAAGCTCTCGTTCGTGCGGCCTTCACACGGCCTCAAGGTACGCAGTTCTAAACAGCCTTCCATTCCATGCTGGTGTGCCAAGCCCCCCACCCACCCGCAGGGAGGAATTTGGGCTCTTCTGAGAAACACCAGTGTGCGCCACAAGTGAAACCAGGGCGTCTCCCCCAGGACGTCGCCGACCGGCAGCCGGATGCCAGAGGTGTACTTCCAGCCGGAAAAAGGGGGGAAAGGACAGCTTTCCCAGGGACAGTTCTGGACCCTTGGGACCATCCAGAATCACCAAGGCCTCACCTTTGCACGGCCTGGGGAACGCTCTTCCGCCTGTCCAGCAATCCCCACGTCAAAACCTTTCTCAGCAGAGGCAGGCACTCTCTCCCTTGTACTAGCTAGCTCGGCAGAGCCTTCCGAGAAACATGCTGCGTCATTCAGCTTGAACGTGGGACGCGGAGGGGAGAGTACGCTTTCTCCCCGTTTGGAGGCGCCTTGCGCTTGGCTTCAAAGCTGCCTTGAACAGCACTAGCGGCCCGACGTCTCTGCACGGCAGGGCTGTCGTTGTGGGCCGAGGCTGCGTGTTCTCCCAAAGCGAAAACCGTGCTGGCAATCCCTTTCTAGGAACTCCTCCCACGGCACCCCAGGTTCAGCTCCGGCCGAACGAAAGGTGACCTCAGGCCTCAAGGTGAAGTTCCAGCGTTTCACGTCAGGGGAGCTGGGTGTGCAGGGGTCTCCGATGAGGCCATACTCCACCACGGAGTGCCTTAACCCTGCGACGCTCCTGGGGACACACAGGGTAAGGAGCCCATTCACCAGTTTCGCCTGATGACCTCTCTCCGTGCCGGAACGGCGGCCTCTGGCTTCTGAGGAGCCTTAGCGTAAGCAGGCCCCTGGAGACAGCTCTTCACATTCATAGCTAGGGCAGTGTACTCCTCTCTGGGTTGCCCAGGTTGAGTGGCCCAGTCGTCAGAGAGACTGGCGAAAGCAGCGCTGGGCGGACTCCCTTTGCCGGTCAGTCGAACGGCCTCCTTGACTGAAAGAGAACTGCAGTGCCAAAAGACACCGCGCTGACGACTGGCTCCGGGAAGAGACTCGGGGCAGCACTCTCACAGAAGCGAAAGCTAGGCCGTGGGCCCAGCCTGAGGAGCAGTACGTACGTTTGCCACACTTCTTTACACAGCTAGGCGTGAGCCAGAGAGCCTTGGTCACTGAGGCCTACCTAAGGTACTGCCATACTCACCCAGTAGATCCCACGCAGAGGTCCCTGTGCCCCAAAGGGCCTCCACGGAGGGGCCCTGTTCCTCCCGTTGTGTTTCCTTGAGGTAATCAGAAACCGCTGAGGATACCTGTAGGAGCTCAGGTATGAAGCTGGGCGACCCTGGCCAAACCTGATTCCCCTCCGTGCTAGACGAGACAGTGGCGGGTCCTCAGCTGCCTGAAGCACACTCCTCGCGCGCACCTTCTCTTTGCTGCCGGAAGGCCTCACGTAAGAAGTCTGAGTGGACTCGTGACAGAAGAAGTCTGGGTTGACTCGTGTGAGGCCTGCTGCTCTCCGTTCCTTGCTGGGAGCTTCAGCAGGAGCGCTCTGGAGCTCGCCGGCAGGAGAATTGTGAGTCCCCCGGCCCCACCCCGGCCTCAAGCAAAAGTCCAGATTTCCCCCCTTAGTAACACCTCGGAGTGCCAGAGGGAGCGGAGGGGCGTGCGTTAACGGAATGCTTCAACCGTGGAAGGTATTTCACGAGACACTGTGCACTCACGTTCGTTGTAACAACTGTCAAAGGGCACTCGCTGTATGCCTTCCAACTCCTCGGCCGCGTTGGAGCCCCAGGAAGTAAATGCGTTCGTTTGACTAAGCTCCGTGAACGCGCAACGGCGATGGCGAAGCGCTGCCCTGTTCGCTCGAAAGCTCTCGTTCGTGCGGCCTTCACACGGCCTCAAGGTACGCAGTTCTAAACAGCCTTCCATTCCATGCTGGTGTGCCAAGCCCCCCACCCACCCGCAGGGAGGAATTTGGGCTCTTCTGAGAAACACCAGTGTGCGCCACAAGTGAAACCAGGGCGTCTCCCCCAGGACGTCGCCGACCGGCAGCCGGATGCCAGAGGTGTACTTCCAGCCGGAAAAAGAGGGGAAAGGACAGCTTTCCCAGGGACAGTTCTGGACCCTTGGGACCATCCAGAATCACCAAGGCCTCACCTTTGCACGGCCTGGGGAACGCTCTTCCGCCTGTCCAGCAATCCCCACGTCAAAACCTTTCTCAGCAGAGGCAGGCACTCTCTCCCTTGTACTAGCTAGCTCGGCAGAGCCTTCCGAGAAACATGCTGCGTCATTCAGCTTGAACGTGGGACGCGGAGGGGAGAGTACGCTTTCTCCCCGTTTGGAGGCGCCTTGCGCTTGGCTTCAAAGCTGCCTTGAACAGCACTAGCGGCCCGACGTCTCTGCACGGCAGGGCTGTCGTTGTGGGCCGAGGCTGCGTGTTCTCCCAAAGCGAAAACCGTGCTGGCAATCCCTTTCTAGGAACTCCTCCCACGGCACCCCAGGTTCAGCTCCGGCCGAACGAAAGGTGACCTCAGGCCTCAAGGTGAAGTTCCAGCGTTTCACGTCAGGGGAGCTGGGTGTGCAGGGGTCTCCGATGAGGCCATACTCCACCACGGAGTGCCTTAACCCTGCGACGCTCCTGGGGACACACAGGGTAAGGAGCCCATTCACCAGTTTCGCCTGATGACCTCTCTCCGTGCCGGAACGGCGGCCTCTGGCTTCTGAGGAGCCTTAGCGTAAGCAGGCCCCTGGAGACAGCTCTTCACATTCATAGCTAGGGCAGTGTACTCCTCTCTGGGTTGCCCAGGTTGAGTGGCCCAGTCGTCAGAGAGACTGGCGAAAGCAGCGCTGGGCGGACTCCCTTTGCCGGTCAGTCGAACGGCCTCCTTGACTGAAAGAGAACTGCAGTGCCAAAAGACACCGCGCTGACGACTGGCTCCGGGAAGAGACTCGGGGCAGCACTCTCACAGAAGCGAAAGCTAGGCCGTGGGCCCAGCCTGAGGAGCAGTACGTACGTTTGCCACACTTCTTTACACAGCTAGGCGTGAGCCAGAGAGCCTTGGTCACTGAGGCCTACCTAAGGTACTGCCATACTCACCCAGTAGATCCCACGCAGAGGTCCCTGTGCCCCAAAGGGCCTCCACGGAGGGGCCCTGTTCCTCCCGTTGTGTTTCCTTGAGGTAATCAGAAACCGCTGAGGATACCTGTAGGAGCTCAGGTATGAAGCTGGGCGACCCTGGCCAAACCTGATTCCCCTCCGTGCTAGACGAGACAGTGGCGGGTCCTCAGCTGCCTGAAGCACACTCCTCGCGCGCACCTTCTCTTTGCTGCCGGAAGGCCTCACGTAAGAAGTCTGAGTGGACTCGGGACAGAAGAAGTCTGGGTTGACTCGTGTGAGGCCTGCTGCTCTCCGTTCCTTGCTGGGAGCTTCAGCAGGAGCGCTCTGGAGCTCGCCGGCAGGAGAATTGTGAGTCCCCCGGCCCCACCCCGGCCTCAAGCAAAAGTCCAGATTTCCCCCCTTAGTAACACCTCGGAGTGCCAGAGGGAGCGGAGGGGCGTGCGTTAACGGAATGCTTCAACCGTGGAAGGTATTTCACGAGACACCGTGCACTCACGTTCGTTGTAACAACTGTCAAAGGGCACTCGCTGTATGCCTTCCAACTCCTCGGCCGCGTTGGAGCCCCAGGAAGTAAATGCGTTCGTTTGACTAAGCTCCGTGAACGCGCAACGGCGATGGCGAAGCGCTGCCCTGTTCGCTCGAAAGCTCTCGTTCGTGCGGCCTTCACACGGCCTCAAGGTACGCAGTTCTAAACAGCCTTCCATTCCATGCTGGTGTGCCAAGCCCCCCACCCACCCGCAGGGAGGAATTTGGGCTCTTCTGAGAAACACCAGTGTGCGCCACAAGTGAAACCAGGGCGTCTCCCCCAGGACGTCGCCGACCGGCAGCCGGATGCCAGAGGTGTACTTCCAGCCGGAAAAAGAGGGGAAAGGACAGCTTTCCCAGGGACAGTTCTGGACCCTTGGGACCATCCAGAATCACCAAGGCCTCACCTTTGCACGGCCTGGGGAACGCTCTTCCGCCTGTCCAGCAATCCCCACGTCAAAACCTTTCTCAGCAGAGGCAGGCACTCTCTCCCTTGTACTAGCTAGCTCGGCAGAGCCTTCCGAGAAACATGCTGCGTCATTCAGCTTGAACGTGGGACGCGGAGGGGAGAGTACGCTTTCTCCCCGTTTGGAGGCGCCTTGCGCTTGGCTTCAAAGCTGCCTTGAACAGCACTAGCGGCCCGACGTCTCTGCACGGCAGGGCTGTCGTTGTGGGCCGAGGCTGCGTGTTCTCCCAAAGCGAAAACCGTGCTGGCAATCCCTTTCTAGGAACTCCTCCCACGGCACCCCAGGTTCAGCTCCGGCCGAACGAAAGGTGACCTCAGGCCTCAAGGTGAAGTTCCAGCGTTTCACGTCAGGGGAGCTGGGTGTGCAGGGGTCTCCGATGAGGCCATACTCCACCACGGAGTGCCTTAACCCTGCGACGCTCCTGGGGACACACAGGGTAAGGAGCCCATTCACCAGTTTCGCCTGATGACCTCTCTCCGTGCCGGAACGGCGGCCTCTGGCTTCTGAGGAGCCTTAGCGTAAGCAGGCCCCTGGAGACAGCTCTTCACATTCATAGCTAGGGCAGTGTACTCCTCTCTGGGTTGCCCAGGTTGAGTGGCCCAGTCGTCAGAGAGACTGGCGAAAGCAGCGCTGGGCGGACTCCCTTTGCCGGTCAGTCGAACGGCCTCCTTGACTGAAAGAGAACTGCAGTGCCAAAAGACACCGCGCTGACGACTGGCTCCGGGAAGAGACTCGGGGCAGCACTCTCACAGAAGCGAAAGCTAGGCCGTGGGCCCAGCCTGAGGAGCAGTACGTACGTTTGCCACACTTCTTTACACAGCTAGGCGTGAGCCAGAGAGCCTTGGTCACTGAGGCCTACCTAAGGTACTGCCATACTCACCCAGTAGATCCCACGCAGAGGTCCCTGTGCCCCAAAGGGCCTCCACGGAGGGGCCCTGTTCCTCCCGTTGTGTTTCCTTGAGGTAATCAGAAACCGCTGAGGATACCTGTAGGAGCTCAGGTATGAAGCTGGGCGACCCTGGCCAAACCTGATTCCCCTCCGTGCTAGACGAGACAGTGGCGGGTCCTCAGCTGCCTGAAGCACACTCCTCGCGCGCACCTTCTCTTTGCTGCCGGAAGGCCTCACGTAAGAAGTCTGAGTGGACTCGTGACAGAAGAAGTCTGGGTTGACTCGTGTGAGGCCTGCTGCTCTCCGTTCCTTGCTGGGAGCTTCAGCAGGAGCGCTCTGGAGCTCGCCGGCAGGAGAATTGTGAGTCCCCCGGCCCCACCCCGGCCTCAAGCAAAAGTCCAGATTTCCCCCCTTAGTAACACCTCGGAGTGCCAGAGGGAGCGGAGGGGCGTGCGTTAACGGAATGCTTCAACCGTGGAAGGTATTTCACGAGACACCGTGCACTCACGTTCGTTGTAACAACTGTCAAAGGGCACTCGCTGTATGCCTTCCAACTCCTCGGCCGCGTTGGAGCCCCAGGAAGTAAATGCGTTCGTTTGACTAAGCTCCGTGAACGCGCAACGGCGATGGCGAAGCGCTGCCCTGTTCGCTCGAAAGCTCTCGTTCGTGCGGCCTTCACACGGCCTCAAGGTACGCAGTTCTAAACAGCCTTCCATTCCATGCTGGTGTGCCAAGCCCCCCACCCACCCGCAGGGAGGAATTTGGGCTCTTCTGAGAAACACCAGTGTGCGCCACAAGTGAAACCAGGGCGTCTCCCCCAGGACGTCGCCGACCGGCAGCCGGATGCCAGAGGTGTACTTCCAGCCGGAAAAAGAGGGGAAAGGACAGCTTTCCCAGGGACAGTTCTGGACCCTTGGGACCATCCAGAATCACCAAGGCCTCACCTTTGCACGGCCTGGGGAACGCTCTTCCGCCTGTCCAGCAATCCCCACGTCAAAACCTTTCTCAGCAGAGGCAGGCACTCTCTCCCTTGTACTAGCTAGCTCGGCAGAGCCTTCCGAGAAACATGCTGCGTCATTCAGCTTGAACGTGGGACGCGGAGGGGAGAGTACGCTTTCTCCCCGTTTGGAGGCGCCTTGCGCTTGGCTTCAAAGCTGCCTTGAACAGCACTAGCGGCCCGACGTCTCTGCACGGCAGGGCTGTCGTTGTGGGCCGAGGCTGCGTGTTCTCCCAAAGCGAAAACCGTGCTGGCAATCCCTTTCTAGGAACTCCTCCCACGGCACCCCAGGTTCAGCTCCGGCCGAACGAAAGGTGACCTCAGGCCTCAAGGTGAAGTTCCAGCGTTTCACGTCAGGGGAGCTGGGTGTGCAGGGGTCTCCGATGAGGCCATACTCCACCACGGAGTGCCTTAACCCTGCGACGCTCCTGGGGACACACAGGGTAAGGAGCCCATTCACCAGTTTCGCCTGATGACCTCTCTCCGTGCCGGAACGGCGGCCTCTGGCTTCTGAGGAGCCTTAGCGTAAGCAGGCCCCTGGAGACAGCTCTTCACATTCATAGCTAGGGCAGTGTACTCCTCTCTGGGTTGCCCAGGTTGAGTGGCCCAGTCGTCAGAGAGACTGGCGAAAGCAGCGCTGGGCGGACTCCCTTTGCCGGTCAGTCGAACGGCCTCCTTGACTGAAAGAGAACTGCAGTGCCAAAAGACACCGCGCTGACGACTGGCTCCGGGAAGAGACTCGGGGCAGCACTCTCACAGAAGCGAAAGCTAGGCCGTGGGCCCAGCCTGAGGAGCAGTACGTACGTTTGCCACACTTCTTTACACAGCTAGGCGTGAGCCAGAGAGCCTTGGTCACTGAGGCCTACCTAAGGTACTGCCATACTCACCCAGTAGATCCCACGCAGAGGTCCCTGTGCCCCAAAGGGCCTCCACGGAGGGGCCCTGTTCCTCCCGTTGTGTTTCCTTGAGGTAATCAGAAACCGCTGAGGATACCTGTAGGAGCTCAGGTATGAAGCTGGGCGACCCTGGCCAAACCTGATTCCCCTCCGTGCTAGACGAGACAGTGGCGGGTCCTCAGCTGCCTGAAGCACACTCCTCGCGCGCACCTTCTCTTTGCTGCCGGAAGGCCTCACGTAAGAAGTCTGAGTGGACTCGTGACAGAAGAAGTCTGGGTTGACTCGTGTGAGGCCTGCTGCTCTCCGTTCCTTGCTGGGAGCTTCAGCAGGAGCGCTCTGGAGCTCGCCGGCAGGAGAATTGTGAGTCCCCCGGCCCCACCCCGGCCTCAAGCAAAAGTCCAGATTTCCCCCCTTAGTAACACCTCGGAGTGCCAGAGGGAGCGGAGGGGCGTGCGTTAACGGAATGCTTCAACCGTGGAAGGTATTTCACGAGACACCGTGCACTCACGTTCGTTGTAACAACTGTCAAAGGGCACTCGCTGTATGCCTTCCAACTCCTCGGCCGCGTTGGAGCCCCAGGAAGTAAATGCGTTCGTTTGACTAAGCTCCGTGAACGCGCAACGGCGATGGCGAAGCGCTGCCCTGTTCGCTCGAAAGCTCTCGTTCGTGCGGCCTTCACACGGCCTCAAGGTACGCAGTTCTAAACAGCCTTCCATTCCATGCTGGTGTGCCAAGCCCCCCACCCACCCGCAGGGAGGAATTTGGGCTCTTCTGAGAAACACCAGTGTGCGCCACAAGTGAAACCAGGGCGTCTCCCCCAGGACGTCGCCGACCGGCAGCCGGATGCCAGAGGTGTACTTCCAGCCGGAAAAAGAGGGGAAAGGACAGCTTTCCCAGGGACAGTTCTGGACCCTTGGGACCATCCAGAATCACCAAGGCCTCACCTTTGCACGGCCTGGGGAACGCTCTTCCGCCTGTCCAGCAATCCCCACGTCAAAACCTTTCTCAGCAGAGGCAGGCACTCTCTCCCTTGTACTAGCTAGCTCGGCAGAGCCTTCCGAGAAACATGCTGCGTCATTCAGCTTGAACGTGGGACGCGGAGGGGAGAGTACGCTTTCTCCCCGTTTGGAGGCGCCTTGCGCTTGGCTTCAAAGCTGCCTTGAACAGCACTAGCGGCCCGACGTCTCTGCACGGCAGGGCTGTCGTTGTGGGCCGAGGCTGCGTGTTCTCCCAAAGCGAAAACCGTGCTGGCAATCCCTTTCTAGGAACTCCTCCCACGGCACCCCAGGTTCAGCTCCGGCCGAACGAAAGGTGACCTCAGGCCTCAAGGTGAAGTTCCAGCGTTTCACGTCAGGGGAGCTGGGTGTGCAGGGGTCTCCGATGAGGCCATACTCCACCACGGAGTGCCTTAACCCTGCGACGCTCCTGGGGACACACAGGGTAAGGAGCCCATTCACCAGTTTCGCCTGATGACCTCTCTCCGTGCCGGAACGGCGGCCTCTGGCTTCTGAGGAGCCTTAGCGTAAGCAGGCCCCTGGAGACAGCTCTTCACATTCATAGCTAGGGCAGTGTACTCCTCTCTGGGTTGCCCAGGTTGAGTGGCCCAGTCGTCAGAGAGACTGGCGAAAGCAGCGCTGGGCGGACTCCCTTTGCCGGTCAGTCGAACGGCCTCCTTGACTGAAAGAGAACTGCAGTGCCAAAAGACACCGCGCTGACGACTGGCTCCGGGAAGAGACTCGGGGCAGCACTCTCACAGAAGCGAAAGCTAGGCCGTGGGCCCAGCCTGAGGAGCAGTACGTACGTTTGCCACACTTCTTTACACAGCTAGGCGTGAGCCAGAGAGCCTTGGTCACTGAGGCCTACCTAAGGTACTGCCATACTCACCCAGTAGATCCCACGCAGAGGTCCCTGTGCCCCAAAGGGCCTCCACGGAGGGGCCCTGTTCCTCCCGTTGTGTTTCCTTGAGGTAATCAGAAACCGCTGAGGATACCTGTAGGAGCTCAGGTATGAAGCTGGGCGACCCTGGCCAAACCTGATTCCCCTCCGTGCTAGACGAGACAGTGGCGGGTCCTCAGCTGCCTGAAGCACACTCCTCGCGCGCACCTTCTCTTTGCTGCCGGAAGGCCTCACGTAAGAAGTCTGAGTGGACTCGTGACAGAAGAAGTCTGGGTTGACTCGTGTGAGGCCTGCTGCTCTCCGTTCCTTGCTGGGAGCTTCAGCAGGAGCGCTCTGGAGCTCGCCGGCAGGAGAATTGTGAGTCCCCCGGCCCCACCCCGGCCTCAAGCAAAAGTCCAGATTTCCCCCCTTAGTAACACCTCGGAGTGCCAGAGGGAGCCGAGGGGCGTGCGTTAACGGAATGCTTCAACCGTGGAAGGTATTTCACGAGACACCGTGCACTCACGTTCGTTGTAACAACTGTCAAAGGGCACTCGCTGTATGCCTTCCAACTCCTCGGCCGCGTTGGAGCCCCAGGAAGTAAATGCGTTCGTTTGACTAAGCTCCGTGAACGCGCAACGGCGATGGCGAAGCGCTGCCCTGTTCGCTCGAAAGCTCTCGTTCGTGCGGCCTTCACACGGCCTCAAGGTACGCAGTTCTAAACAGCCTTCCATTCCATGCTGGTGTGCCAAGCCCCCCACCCACCCGCAGGGAGGAATTTGGGCTCTTCTGAGAAACACCAGTGTGCGCCACAAGTGAAACCAGGGCGTCTCCCCCAGGACGTCGCCGACCGGCAGCCGGATGCCAGAGGTGTACTTCCAGCCGGAAAAAGAGGGGAAAGGACAGCTTTCCCAGGGACAGTTCTGGACCCTTGGGACCATCCAGAATCACCAAGGCCTCACCTTTGCACGGCCTGGGGAACGCTCTTCCGCCTGTCCAGCAATCCCCACGTCAAAACCTTTCTCAGCAGAGGCAGGCACTCTCTCCCTTGTACTAGCTAGCTCGGCAGAGCCTTCCGAGAAACATGCTGCGTCATTCAGCTTGAACGTGGGACGCGGAGGGGAGAGTACGCTTTCTCCCCGTTTGGAGGCGCCTTGCGCTTGGCTTCAAAGCTGCCTTGAACAGCACTAGCGGCCCGACGTCTCTGCACGGCAGGGCTGTCGTTGTGGGCCGAGGCTGCGTGTTCTCCCAAAGCGAAAACCGTGCTGGCAATCCCTTTCTAGGAACTCCTCCCACGGCACCCCAGGTTCAGCTCCGGCCGAACGAAAGGTGACCTCAGGCCTCAAGGTGAAGTTCCAGCGTTTCACGTCAGGGGAGCTGGGTGTGCAGGGGTCTCCGATGAGGCCATACTCCACCACGGAGTGCCTTAACCCTGCGACGCTCCTGGCGACACACAGGGTAAGGAGCCCATTCACCAGTTTCGCCTGATGACCTCTCTCCGTGCCGGAACGGCGGCCTCTGGCTTCTGAGGAGCCTTAGCGTAAGCAGGCCCCTGGAGACAGCTCTTCACATTCATAGCTAGGGCAGTGTACTCCTCTCTGGGTTGCCCAGGTTGAGTGGCCCAGTCGTCAGAGAGACTGGCGAAAGCAGCGCTGGGCGGACTCCCTTTGCCGGTCAGTCGAACGGCCTCCTTGACTGAAAGAGAACTGCAGTGCCAAAAGACACCGCGCTGACGACTGGCTCCGGGAAGAGACTCGGGGCAGCACTCTCACAGAAGCGAAAGCTAGGCCGTGGGCCCAGCCTGAGGAGCAGTACGTACGTTTGCCACACTTCTTTACACAGCTAGGCGTGAGCCAGAGAGCCTTGGTCACTGAGGCCTACCTAAGGTACTGCCATACTCACCCAGTAGATCCCACGCAGAGGTCCCTGTGCCCCAAAGGGCCTCCACGGAGGGGCCCTGTTCCTCCCGTTGTGTTTCCTTGAGGTAATCAGAAACCGCTGAGGATACCTGTAGGAGCTCAGGTATGAAGCTGGGCGACCCTGGCCAAACCTGATTCCCCTCCGTGCTAGACGAGACAGTGGCGGGTCCTCAGCTGCCTGAAGCACACTCCTCGCGCGCACCTTCTCTTTGCTGCCGGAAGGCCTCACGTAAGAAGTCTGAGTGGACTCGGGACAGAAGAAGTCTGGGTTGACTCGTGTGAGGCCTGCTGCTCTCCGTTCCTTGCTGGGAGCTTCAGCAGGAGCGCTCTGGAGCTCGCCGGCAGGAGAATTGTGAGTCCCCCGGCCCCACCCCGGCCTCAAGCAAAAGTCCAGATTTCCCCCCTTAGTAACACCTCGGAGTGCCAGAGGGAGCGGAGGGGCGTGCGTTAACGGAATGCTTCAACCGTGGAAGGTATTTCACGAGACACCGTGCACTCACGTTCGTTGTAACAACTGTCAAAGGGCACTCGCTGTATGCCTTCCAACTCCTCGGCCGCGTTGGAGCCCCAGGAAGTAAATGCGTTCGTTTGACTAAGCTCCGTGAACGCGCAACGGCGATGGCGAAGCGCTGCCCTGTTCGCTCGAAAGCTCTCGTTCGTGCGGCCTTCACACGGCCTCAAGGTACGCAGTTCTAAACAGCCTTCCATTCCATGCTGGTGTGCCAAGCCCCCCACCCACCCGCAGGGAGGAATTTGGGCTCTTCTGAGAAACACCAGTGTGCGCCACAAGTGAAACCAGGGCGTCTCCCCCAGGACGTCGCCGACCGGCAGCCGGATGCCAGAGGTGTACTTCCAGCCGGAAAAAGAGGGGAAAGGACAGCTTTCCCAGGGACAGTTCTGGACCCTTGGGACCATCCAGAATCACCAAGGCCTCACCTTTGCACGGCCTGGGGAACGCTCTTCCGCCTGTCCAGCAATCCCCACGTCAAAACCTTTCTCAGCAGAGGCAGGCACTCTCTCCCTTGTACTAGCTAGCTCGGCAGAGCCTTCCGAGAAACATGCTGCGTCATTCAGCTTGAACGTGGGACGCGGAGGGGAGAGTACGCTTTCTCCCCGTTTGGAGGCGCCTTGCGCTTGGCTTCAAAGCTGCCTTGAACAGCACTAGCGGCCCGACGTCTCTGCACGGCAGGGCTGTCGTTGTGGGCCGAGGCTGCGTGTTCTCCCAAAGCGAAAACCGTGCTGGCAATCCCTTTCTAGGAACTCCTCCCACGGCACCCCAGGTTCAGCTCCGGCCGAACGAAAGGTGACCTCAGGCCTCAAGGTGAAGTTCCAGCGTTTCACGTCAGGGGAGCTGGGTGTGCAGGGGTCTCCGATGAGGCCATACTCCACCACGGAGTGCCTTAACCCTGCGACGCTCCTGGGGACACACAGGGTAAGGAGCCCATTCACCAGTTTCGCCTGATGACCTCTCTCCGTGCCGGAACGGCGGCCTCTGGCTTCTGAGGAGCCTTAGCGTAAGCAGGCCCCTGGAGACAGCTCTTCACATTCATAGCTAGGGCAGTGTACTCCTCTCTGGGTTGCCCAGGTTGAGTGGCCCAGTCGTCAGAGAGACTGGCGAAAGCAGCGCTGGGCGGACTCCCTTTGCCGGTCAGTCGAACGGCCTCCTTGACTGAAAGAGAACTGCAGTGCCAAAAGACACCGCGCTGACGACTGGCTCCGGGAAGAGACTCGGGGCAGCACTCTCACAGAAGCGAAAGCTAGGCCGTGGGCCCAGCCTGAGGAGCAGTACGTACGTTTGCCACACTTCTTTACACAGCTAGGCGTGAGCCAGAGAGCCTTGGTCACTGAGGCCTACCTAAGGTACTGCCATACTCACCCAGTAGATCCCACGCAGAGGTCCCTGTGCCCCAAAGGGCCTCCACGGAAGGGCCCTGTTCCTCCCGTTGTGTTTCCTTGAGGTAATCAGAAACCGCTGAGGATACCTGTAGGAGCTCAGGTATGAAGCTGGGCGACCCTGGCCAAACCTGATTCCCCTCCGTGCTAGACGAGACAGTGGCGGGTCCTCAGCTGCCTGAAGCACACTCCTCGCGCGCACCTTCTCTTTGCTGCCGGAAGGCCTCACGTAAGAAGTCTGAGTGGACTCGTGACAGAAGAAGTCTGGGTTGACTCGTGTGAGGCCTGCTGCTCTCCGTTCCTTGCTGGGAGCTTCAGCAGGAGCGCTCTGGAGCTCGCCGGCAGGAGAATTGTGAGTCCCCCGGCCCCACCCCGGCCTCAAGCAAAAGTCCAGATTTCCCCCCTTAGTAACACCTCGGAGTGCCAGAGGGAGCGGAGGGGCGTGCGTTAACGGAATGCTTCAACCGTGGAAGGTATTTCACGAGACACCGTGCACTCACGTTCGTTGTAACAACTGTCAAAGGGCACTCGCTGTATGCCTTCCAACTCCTCGGCCGCGTTGGAGCCCCAGGAAGTAAATGCGTTCGTTTGACTAAGCTCCGTGAACGCGCAACGGCGATGGCGAAGCGCTGCCCTGTTCGCTCGAAAGCTCTCGTTCGTGCGGCCTTCACACGGCCTCAAGGTACGCAGTTCTAAACAGCCTTCCATTCCATGCTGGTGTGCCAAGCCCCCCACCCACCCGCAGGGAGGAATTTGGGCTCTTCTGAGAAACACCAGTGTGCGCCACAAGTGAAACCAGGGCGTCTCCCCCAGGACGTCGCCGACCGGCAGCCGGATGCCAGAGGTGTACTTCCAGCCGGAAAAAGAGGGGAAAGGACAGCTTTCCCAGGGACAGTTCTGGACCCTTGGGACCATCCAGAATCACCAAGGCCTCACCTTTGCACGGCCTGGGGAACGCTCTTCCGCCTGTCCAGCAATCCCCACGTCAAAACCTTTCTCAGCAGAGGCAGGCACTCTCTCCCTTGTACTAGCTAGCTCGGCAGAGCCTTCCGAGAAACATGCTGCGTCATTCAGCTTGAACGTGGGACGCGGAGGGGAGAGTACGCTTTCTCCCCGTTTGGAGGCGCCTTGCGCTTGGCTTCAAAGCTGCCTTGAACAGCACTAGCGGCCCGACGTCTCTGCACGGCAGGGCTGTCGTTGTGGGCCGAGGCTGCGTGTTCTCCCAAAGCGAAAACCGTGCTGGCAATCCCTTTCTAGGAACTCCTCCCACGGCACCCCAGGTTCAGCTCCGGCCGAACGAAAGGTGACCTCAGGCCTCAAGGTGAAGTTCCAGCGTTTCACGTCAGGGGAGCTGGGTGTGCAGGGGTCTCCGATGAGGCCATACTCCACCACGGAGTGCCTTAACCCTGCGACGCTCCTGGGGACACACAGGGTAAGGAGCCCATTCACCAGTTTCGCCTGATGACCTCTCTCCGTGCCGGAACGGCGGCCTCTGGCTTCTGAGGAGCCTTAGCGTAAGCAGGCCCCTGGAGACAGCTCTTCACATTCATAGCTAGGGCAGTGTACTCCTCTCTGGGTTGCCCAGGTTGAGTGGCCCAGTCGTCAGAGAGACTGGCGAAAGCAGCGCTGGGCGGACTCCCTTTGCCGGTCAGTCGAACGGCCTCCTTGACTGAAAGAGAACTGCAGTGCCAAAAGACACCGCGCTGACGACTGGCTCCGGGAAGAGACTCGGGGCAGCACTCTCACAGAAGCGAAAGCTAGGCCGTGGGCCCAGCCTGAGGAGCAGTACGTACGTTTGCCACACTTCTTTACACAGCTAGGCGTGAGCCAGAGAGCCTTGGTCACTGAGGCCTACCTAAGGTACTGCCATACTCACCCAGTAGATCCCACGCAGAGGTCCCTGTGCCCCAAAGGGCCTCCACGGAGGGGCCCTGTTCCTCCCGTTGTGTTTCCTTGAGGTAATCAGAAACCGCTGAGGATACCTGTAGGAGCTCAGGTATGAAGCTGGGCGACCCTGGCCAAACCTGATTCCCCTCCGTGCTAGACGAGACAGTGGCGGGTCCTCAGCTGCCTGAAGCACACTCCTCGCGCGCACCTTCTCTTTGCTGCCGGAAGGCCTCACGTAAGAAGTCTGAGTGGACTCGTGACAGAAGAAGTCTGGGTTGACTCGTGTGAGGCCTGCTGCTCTCCGTTCCTTGCTGGGAGCTTCAGCAGGAGCGCTCTGGAGCTCGCCGGCAGGAGAATTGTGAGTCCCCCGGCCCCACCCCGGCCTCAAGCAAAAGTCCAGATTTCCCCCCTTAGTAACACCTCGGAGTGCCAGAGGGAGCGGAGGGGCGTGCGTTAACGGAATGCTTCAACCGTGGAAGGTATTTCACGAGACACTGTGCACTCACGTTCGTTGTAACAACTGTCAAAGGGCACTCGCTGTATGCCTTCCAACTCCTCGGCCGCGTTGGAGCCCCAGGAAGTAAATGCGTTCGTTTGACTAAGCTCCGTGAACGCGCAACGGCGATGGCGAAGCGCTGCCCTGTTCGCTCGAAAGCTCTCGTTCGTGCGGCCTTCACACGGCCTCAAGGTACGCAGTTCTAAACAGCCTTCCATTCCATGCTGGTGTGCCAAGCCCCCCACCCCCCCGCAGGGAGGAATTTGGGCTCTTCTGAGAAACACCAGTGTGCGCCACAAGTGAAACCAGGGCGTCTCCCCCAGGACGTCGCCGACCGGCAGCCGGATGCCAGAGGTGTACTTCCAGCCGGAAAAAGAGGGGAAAGGACAGCTTTCCCAGGGACAGTTCTGGACCCTTGGGACCATCCAGAATCACCAAGGCCTCACCTTTGCACGGCCTGGGGAACGCTCTTCCGCCTGTCCAGCAATCCCCACGTCAAAACCTTTCTCAGCAGAGGCAGGCACTCTCTCCCTTGTACTAGCTAGCTCGGCAGAGCCTTCCGAGAAACATGCTGCGTCATTCAGCTTGAACGTGGGACGCGGAGGGGAGAGTACGCTTTCTCCCCGTTTGGAGGCGCCTTGCGCTTGGCTTCAAAGCTGCCTTGAACAGCACTAGCGGCCCGACGTCTCTGCACGGCAGGGCTGTCGTTGTGGGCCGAGGCTGCGTGTTCTCCCAAAGCGAAAACCGTGCTGGCAATCCCTTTCTAGGAACTCCTCCCACGGCACCCCAGGTTCAGCTCCGGCCGAACGAAAGGTGACCTCAGGCCTCAAGGTGAAGTTCCAGCGTTTCACGTCAGGGGAGCTGGGTGTGCAGGGGTCTCCGATGAGGCCATACTCCACCACGGAGTGCCTTAACCCTGCGACGCTCCTGGGGACACACAGGGTAAGGAGCCCATTCACCAGTTTCGCCTGATGACCTCTCTCCGTGCCGGAACGGCGGCCTCTGGCTTCTGAGGAGCCTTAGCGTAAGCAGGCCCCTGGAGACAGCTCTTCACATTCATAGCTAGGGCAGTGTACTCCTCTCTGGGTTGCCCAGGTTGAGTGGCCCAGTCGTCAGAGAGACTGGCGAAAGCAGCGCTGGGCGGACTCCCTTTGCCGGTCAGTCGAACGGCCTCCTTGACTGAAAGAGAACTGCAGTGCCAAAAGACACCGCGCTGACGACTGGCTCCGGGAAGAGACTCGGGGCAGCACTCTCACAGAAGCGAAAGCTAGGCCGTGGGCCCAGCCTGAGGAGCAGTACGTACGTTTGCCACACTTCTTTACACAGCTAGGCGTGAGCCAGAGAGCCTTGGTCACTGAGGCCTACCTAAGGTACTGCCATACTCACCCAGTAGATCCCACGCAGAGGTCCCTGTGCCCCAAAGGGCCTCCACGGAGGGGCCCTGTTCCTCCCGTTGTGTTTCCTTGAGGTAATCAGAAACCGCTGAGGATACCTGTAGGAGCTCAGGTATGAAGCTGGGCGACCCTGGCCAAACCTGATTCCCCTCCGTGCTAGACGAGACAGTGGCGGGTCCTCAGCTGCCTGAAGCACACTCCTCGCGCGCACCTTCTCTTTGCTGCCGGAAGGCCTCACGTAAGAAGTCTGAGTGGACTCGTGACAGAAGAAGTCTGGGTTGACTCGTGTGAGGCCTGCTGCTCTCCGTTCCTTGCTGGGAGCTTCAGCAGGAGCGCTCTGGAGCTCGCCGGCAGGAGAATTGTGAGTCCCCCGGCCCCACCCCGGCCTCAAGCAAAAGTCCAGATTTCCCCCCTTAGTAACACCTCGGAGTGCCAGAGGGAGCGGAGGGGCGTGCGTTAACGGAATGCTTCAACCGTGGAAGGTATTTCACGAGACACTGTGCACTCACGTTCGTTGTAACAACTGTCAAAGGGCACTCGCTGTATGCCTTCCAACTCCTCGGCCGCGTTGGAGCCCCAGGAAGTAAATGCGTTCGTTTGACTAAGCTCCGTGAACGCGCAACGGCGATGGCGAAGCGCTGCCCTGTTCGCTCGAAAGCTCTCGTTCGTGCGGCCTTCACACGGCCTCAAGGTACGCAGTTCTAAACAGCCTTCCATTCCATGCTGGTGTGCCAAGCCCCCCACCCACCCGCAGGGAGGAATTTGGGCTCTTCTGAGAAACACCAGTGTGCGCCACAAGTGAAACCAGGGCGTCTCCCCCAGGACGTCGCCGACCGGCAGCCGGATGCCAGAGGTGTACTTCCAGCCGGAAAAAGAGGGGAAAGGACAGCTTTCCCAGGGACAGTTCTGGACCCTTGGGACCATCCAGAATCACCAAGGCCTCACCTTTGCACGGCCTGGGGAACGCTCTTCCGCCTGTCCAGCAATCCCCACGTCAAAACCTTTCTCAGCAGAGGCAGGCACTCTCTCCCTTGTACTAGCTAGCTCGGCAGAGCCTTCCGAGAAACATGCTGCGTCATTCAGCTTGAACGTGGGACGCGGAGGGGAGAGTACGCTTTCTCCCCGTTTGGAGGCGCCTTGCGCTTGGCTTCAAAGCTGCCTTGAACAGCACTAGCGGCCCGACGTCTCTGCACGGCAGGGCTGTCGTTGTGGGCCGAGGCTGCGTGTTCTCCCAAAGCGAAAACCGTGCTGGCAATCCCTTTCTAGGAACTCCTCCCACGGCACCCCAGGTTCAGCTCCGGCCGAACGAAAGGTGACCTCAGGCCTCAAGGTGAAGTTCCAGCGTTTCACGTCAGGGGAGCTGGGTGTGCAGGGGTCTCCGATGAGGCCATACTCCACCACGGAGTGCCTTAACCCTGCGACGCTCCTGGCGACACACAGGGTAAGGAGCCCATTCACCAGTTTCGCCTGATGACCTCTCTCCGTGCCGGAACGGCGGCCTCTGGCTTCTGAGGAGCCTTAGCGTAAGCAGGCCCCTGGAGACAGCTCTTCACATTCATAGCTAGGGCAGTGTACTCCTCTCTGGGTTGCCCAGGTTGAGTGGCCCAGTCGTCAGAGAGACTGGCGAAAGCAGCGCTGGGCGGACTCCCTTTGCCGGTCAGTCGAACGGCCTCCTTGACTGAAAGAGAACTGCAGTGCCAAAAGACACCGCGCTGACGACTGGCTCCGGGAAGAGACTCGGGGCAGCACTCTCACAGAAGCGAAAGCTAGGCCGTGGGCCCAGCCTGAGGAGCAGTACGTACGTTTGCCACACTTCTTTACACAGCTAGGCGTGAGCCAGAGAGCCTTGGTCACTGAGGCCTACCTAAGGTACTGCCATACTCACCCAGTAGATCCCACGCAGAGGTCCCTGTGCCCCAAAGGGCCTCCACGGAGGGGCCCTGTTCCTCCCGTTGTGTTTCCTTGAGGTAATCAGAAACCGCTGAGGATACCTGTAGGAGCTCAGGTATGAAGCTGGGCGACCCTGGCCAAACCTGATTCCCCTCCGTGCTAGACGAGACAGTGGCGGGTCCTCAGCTGCCTGAAGCACACTCCTCGCGCGCACCTTCTCTTTGCTGCCGGAAGGCCTCACGTAAGAAGTCTGAGTGGACTCGTGACAGAAGAAGTCTGGGTTGACTCGTGTGAGGCCTGCTGCTCTCCGTTCCTTGCTGGGAGCTTCAGCAGGAGCGCTCTGGAGCTCGCCGGCAGGAGAATTGTGAGTCCCCCGGCCCCACCCCGGCCTCAAGCAAAAGTCCAGATTTCCCCCCTTAGTAACACCTCGGAGTGCCAGAGGGAGCGGAGGGGCGTGCGTTAACGGAATGCTTCAACCGTGGAAGGTATTTCACGAGACACTGTGCACTCACGTTCGTTGTAACAACTGTCAAAGGGCACTCGCTGTATGCCTTCCAACTCCTCGGCCGCGTTGGAGCCCCAGGAAGTAAATGCGTTCGTTTGACTAAGCTCCGTGAACGCGCAACGGCGATGGCGAAGCGCTGCCCTGTTCGCTCGAAAGCTCTCGTTCGTGCGGCCTTCACACGGCCTCAAGGTACGCAGTTCTAAACAGCCTTCCATTCCATGCTGGTGTGCCAAGCCCCCCACCCACCCGCAGGGAGGAATTTGGGCTCTTCTGAGAAACACCAGTGTGCGCCACAAGTGAAACCAGGGCGTCTCCCCCAGGACGTCGCCGACCGGCAGCCGGATGCCAGAGGTGTACTTCCAGCCGGAAAAAGAGGGGAAAGGACAGCTTTCCCAGGGACAGTTCTGGACCCTTGGGACCATCCAGAATCACCAAGGCCTCACCTTTGCACGGCCTGGGGAACGCTCTTCCGCCTGTCCAGCAATCCCCACGTCAAAACCTTTCTCAGCAGAGGCAGGCACTCTCTCCCTTGTACTAGCTAGCTCGGCAGAGCCTTCCGAGAAACATGCTGCGTCATTCAGCTTGAACGTGGGACGCGGAGGGGAGAGTACGCTTTCTCCCCGTTTGGAGGCGCCTTGCGCTTGGCTTCAAAGCTGCCTTGAACAGCACTAGCGGCCCGACGTCTCTGCACGGCAGGGCTGTCGTTGTGGGCCGAGGCTGCGTGTTCTCCCAAAGCGAAAACCGTGCTGGCAATCCCTTTCTAGGAACTCCTCCCACGGCACCCCAGGTTCAGCTCCGGCCGAACGAAAGGTGACCTCAGGCCTCAAGGTGAAGTTCCAGCGTTTCACGTCAGGGGAGCTGGGTGTGCAGGGGTCTCCGATGAGGCCATACTCCACCACGGAGTGCCTTAACCCTGCGACGCTCCTGGGGACACACAGGGTAAGGAGCCCATTCACCAGTTTCGCCTGATGACCTCTCTCCGTGCCGGAACGGCGGCCTCTGGCTTCTGAGGAGCCTTAGCGTAAGCAGGCCCCTGGAGACAGCTCTTCACATTCATAGCTAGGGCAGTGTACTCCTCTCTGGGTTGCCCAGGTTGAGTGGCCCAGTCGTCAGAGAGACTGGCGAAAGCAGCGCTGGGCGGACTCCCTTTGCCGGTCAGTCGAACGGCCTCCTTGACTGAAAGAGAACTGCAGTGCCAAAAGACACCGCGCTGACGACTGGCTCCGGGAAGAGACTCGGGGCAGCACTCTCACAGAAGCGAAAGCTAGGCCGTGGGCCCAGCCTGAGGAGCAGTACGTACGTTTGCCACACTTCTTTACACAGCTAGGCGTGAGCCAGAGAGCCTTGGTCACTGAGGCCTACCTAAGGTACTGCCATACTCACCCAGTAGATCCCACGCAGAGGTCCCTGTGCCCCAAAGGGCCTCCACGGAGGGGCCCTGTTCCTCCCGTTGTGTTTCCTTGAGGTAATCAGAAACCGCTGAGGATACCTGTAGGAGCTCAGGTATGAAGCTGGGCGACCCTGGCCAAACCTGATTCCCCTCCGTGCTAGACGAGACAGTGGCGGGTCCTCAGCTGCCTGAAGCACACTCCTCGCGCGCACCTTCTCTTTGCTGCCGGAAGGCCTCACGTAAGAAGTCTGAGTGGACTCGGGACAGAAGAAGTCTGGGTTGACTCGTGTGAGGCCTGCTGCTCTCCGTTCCTTGCTGGGAGCTTCAGCAGGAGCGCTCTGGAGCTCGCCGGCAGGAGAATTGTGAGTCCCCCGGCCCCACCCCGGCCTCAAGCAAAAGTCCAGATTTCCCCCCTTAGTAACACCTCGGAGTGCCAGAGGGAGCGGAGGGGCGTGCGTTAACGGAATGCTTCAACCGTGGAAGGTATTTCACGAGACACCGTGCACTCACGTTCGTTGTAACAACTGTCAAAGGGCACTCGCTGTATGCCTTCCAACTCCTCGGCCGCGTTGGAGCCCCAGGAAGTAAATGCGTTCGTTTGACTAAGCTCCGTGAACGCGCAACGGCGATGGCGAAGCGCTGCCCTGTTCGCTCGAAAGCTCTCGTTCGTGCGGCCTTCACACGGCCTCAAGGTACGCAGTTCTAAACAGCCTTCCATTCCATGCTGGTGTGCCAAGCCCCCCACCCACCCGCAGGGAGGAATTTGGGCTCTTCTGAGAAACACCAGTGTGCGCCACAAGTGAAACCAGGGCGTCTCCCCCAGGACGTCGCCGACCGGCAGCCGGATGCCAGAGGTGTACTTCCAGCCGGAAAAAGAGGGGAAAGGACAGCTTTCCCAGGGACAGTTCTGGACCCTTGGGACCATCCAGAATCACCAAGGCCTCACCTTTGCACGGCCTGGGGAACGCTCTTCCGCCTGTCCAGCAATCCCCACGTCAAAACCTTTCTCAGCAGAGGCAGGCACTCTCTCCCTTGTACTAGCTAGCTCGGCAGAGCCTTCCGAGAAACATGCTGCGTCATTCAGCTTGAACGTGGGACGCGGAGGGGAGAGTACGCTTTCTCCCCGTTTGGAGGCGCCTTGCGCTTGGCTTCAAAGCTGCCTTGAACAGCACTAGCGGCCCGACGTCTCTGCACGGCAGGGCTGTCGTTGTGGGCCGAGGCTGCGTGTTCTCCCAAAGCGAAAACCGTGCTGGCAATCCCTTTCTAGGAACTCCTCCCACGGCACCCCAGGTTCAGCTCCGGCCGAACGAAAGGTGACCTCAGGCCTCAAGGTGAAGTTCCAGCGTTTCACGTCAGGGGAGCTGGGTGTGCAGGGGTCTCCGATGAGGCCATACTCCACCACGGAGTGCCTTAACCCTGCGACGCTCCTGGGGACACACAGGGTAAGGAGCCCATTCACCAGTTTCGCCTGATGACCTCTCTCCGTGCCGGAACGGCGGCCTCTGGCTTCTGAGGAGCCTTAGCGTAAGCAGGCCCCTGGAGACAGCTCTTCACATTCATAGCTAGGGCAGTGTACTCCTCTCTGGGTTGCCCAGGTTGAGTGGCCCAGTCGTCAGAGAGACTGGCGAAAGCAGCGCTGGGCGGACTCCCTTTGCCGGTCAGTCGAACGGCCTCCTTGACTGAAAGAGAACTGCAGTGCCAAAAGACACCGCGCTGACGACTGGCTCCGGGAAGAGACTCGGGGCAGCACTCTCACAGAAGCGAAAGCTAGGCCGTGGGCCCAGCCTGAGGAGCAGTACGTACGTTTGCCACACTTCTTTACACAGCTAGGCGTGAGCCAGAGAGCCTTGGTCACTGAGGCCTACCTAAGGTACTGCCATACTCACCCAGTAGATCCCACGCAGAGGTCCCTGTGCCCCAAAGGGCCTCCACGGAGGGGCCCTGTTCCTCCCGTTGTGTTTCCTTGAGGTAATCAGAAACCGCTGAGGATACCTGTAGGAGCTCAGGTATGAAGCTGGGCGACCCTGGCCAAACCTGATTCCCCTCCGTGCTAGACGAGACAGTGGCGGGTCCTCAGCTGCCTGAAGCACACTCCTCGCGCGCACCTTCTCTTTGCTGCCGGAAGGCCTCACGTAAGAAGTCTGAGTGGACTCGTGACAGAAGAAGTCTGGGTTGACTCGTGTGAGGCCTGCTGCTCTCCGTTCCTTGCTGGGAGCTTCAGCAGGAGCGCTCTGGAGCTCGCCGGCAGGAGAATTGTGAGTCCCCCGGCCCCACCCCGGCCTCAAGCAAAAGTCCAGATTTCCCCCCTTAGTAACACCTCGGAGTGCCAGAGGGAGCGGAGGGGCGTGCGTTAACGGAATGCTTCAACCGTGGAAGGTATTTCACGAGACACCGTGCACTCACGTTCGTTGTAACAACTGTCAAAGGGCACTCGCTGTATGCCTTCCAACTCCTCGGCCGCGTTGGAGCCCCAGGAAGTAAATGCGTTCGTTTGACTAAGCTCCGTGAACGCGCAACGGCGATGGCGAAGCGCTGCCCTGTTCGCTCGAAAGCTCTCGTTCGTGCGGCCTTCACACGGCCTCAAGGTACGCAGTTCTAAACAGCCTTCCATTCCATGCTGGTGTGCCAAGCCCCCCACCCCCCCGCAGGGAGGAATTTGGGCTCTTCTGAGAAACACCAGTGTGCGCCACAAGTGAAACCAGGGCGTCTCCCCCAGGACGTCGCCGACCGGCAGCCGGATGCCAGAGGTGTACTTCCAGCCGGAAAAAGAGGGGAAAGGACAGCTTTCCCAGGGACAGTTCTGGACCCTTGGGACCATCCAGAATCACCAAGGCCTTACCTTTGCACGGCCTGGGGAACGCTCTTCCGCCTGTCCAGCAATCCCCACGTCAAAACCTTTCTCAGCAGAGGCAGGCACTCTCTCCCTTGTACTAGCTAGCTCGGCAGAGCCTTCCGAGAAACATGCTGCGTCATTCAGCTTGAACGTGGGACGCGGAGGGGAGAGTACGCTTTCTCCCCGTTTGGAGGCGCCTTGCGCTTGGCTTCAAAGCTGCCTTGAACAGCACTAGCGGCCCGACGTCTCTGCACGGCAGGGCTGTCGTTGTGGGCCGAGGCTGCGTGTTCTCCCAAAGCGAAAACCGTGCTGGCAATCCCTTTCTAGGAACTCCTCCCACGGCACCCCAGGTTCAGCTCCGGCCGAACGAAAGGTGACCTCAGGCCTCAAGGTGAAGTTCCAGCGTTTCACGTCAGGGGAGCTGGGTGTGCAGGGGTCTCCGATGAGGCCATACTCCACCACGGAGTGCCTTAACCCTGCGACGCTCCTGGGGACACACAGGGTAAGGAGCCCATTCACCAGTTTCGCCTGATGACCTCTCTCCGTGCCGGAACGGCGGCCTCTGGCTTCTGAGGAGCCTTAGCGTAAGCAGGCCCCTGGAGACAGCTCTTCACATTCATAGCTAGGGCAGTGTACTCCTCTCTGGGTTGCCCAGGTTGAGTGGCCCAGTCGTCAGAGAGACTGGCGAAAGCAGCGCTGGGCGGACTCCCTTTGCCGGTCAGTCGAACGGCCTCCTTGACTGAAAGAGAACTGCAGTGCCAAAAGACACCGCGCTGACGACTGGCTCCGGGAAGAGACTCGGGGCAGCACTCTCACAGAAGCGAAAGCTAGGCCGTGGGCCCAGCCTGAGGAGCAGTACGTACGTTTGCCACACTTCTTTACACAGCTAGGCGTGAGCCAGAGAGCCTTGGTCACTGAGGCCTACCTAAGGTACTGCCATACTCACCCAGTAGATCCCACGCAGAGGTCCCTGTGCCCCAAAGGGCCTCCACGGAGGGGCCCTGTTCCTCCCGTTGTGTTTCCTTGAGGTAATCAGAAACCGCTGAGGATACCTGTAGGAGCTCAGGTATGAAGCTGGGCGACCCTGGCCAAACCTGATTCCCCTCCGTGCTAGACGAGACAGTGGCGGGTCCTCAGCTGCCTGAAGCACACTCCTCGCGCGCACCTTCTCTTTGCTGCCGGAAGGCCTCACGTAAGAAGTCTGAGTGGACTCGTGACAGAAGAAGTCTGGGTTGACTCGTGTGAGGCCTGCTGCTCTCCGTTCCTTGCTGGGAGCTTCAGCAGGAGCGCTCTGGAGCTCGCCGGCAGGAGAATTGTGAGTCCCCCGGCCCCACCCCGGCCTCAAGCAAAAGTCCAGATTTCCCCCCTTAGTAACACCTCGGAGTGCCAGAGGGAGCGGAGGGGCGTGCGTTAACGGAATGCTTCAACCGTGGAAGGTATTTCACGAGACACCGTGCACTCACGTTCGTTGTAACAACTGTCAAAGGGCACTCGCTGTATGCCTTCCAACTCCTCGGCCGCGTTGGAGCCCCAGGAAGTAAATGCGTTCGTTTGACTAAGCTCCGTGAACGCGCAACGGCGATGGCGAAGCGCTGCCCTGTTCGCTCGAAAGCTCTCGTTCGTGCGGCCTTCACACGGCCTCAAGGTACGCAGTTCTAAACAGCCTTCCATTCCATGCTGGTGTGCCAAGCCCCCCACCCACCCGCAGGGAGGAATTTGGGCTCTTCTGAGAAACACCAGTGTGCGCCACAAGTGAAACCAGGGCGTCTCCCCCAGGACGTCGCCGACCGGCAGCCGGATGCCAGAGGTGTACTTCCAGCCGGAAAAAGAGGGGAAAGGACAGCTTTCCCAGGGACAGTTCTGGACCCTTGGGACCATCCAGAATCACCAAGGCCTCACCTTTGCACGGCCTGGGGAACGCTCTTCCGCCTGTCCAGCAATCCCCACGTCAAAACCTTTCTCAGCAGAGGCAGGCACTCTCTCCCTTGTACTAGCTAGCTCGGCAGAGCCTTCCGAGAAACATGCTGCGTCATTCAGCTTGAACGTGGGACGCGGAGGGGAGAGTACGCTTTCTCCCCGTTTGGAGGCGCCTTGCGCTTGGCTTCAAAGCTGCCTTGAACAGCACTAGCGGCCCGACGTCTCTGCACGGCAGGGCTGTCGTTGTGGGCCGAGGCTGCGTGTTCTCCCAAAGCGAAAACCGTGCTGGCAATCCCTTTCTAGGAACTCCTCCCACGGCACCCCAGGTTCAGCTCCGGCCGAACGAAAGGTGACCTCAGGCCTCAAGGTGAAGTTCCAGCGTTTCACGTCAGGGGAGCTGGGTGTGCAGGGGTCTCCGATGAGGCCATACTCCACCACGGAGTGCCTTAACCCTGCGACGCTCCTGGGGACACACAGGGTAAGGAGCCCATTCACCAGTTTCGCCTGATGACCTCTCTCCGTGCCGGAACGGCGGCCTCTGGCTTCTGAGGAGCCTTAGCGTAAGCAGGCCCCTGGAGACAGCTCTTCACATTCATAGCTAGGGCAGTGTACTCCTCTCTGGGTTGCCCAGGTTGAGTGGCCCAGTCGTCAGAGAGACTGGCGAAAGCAGCGCTGGGCGGACTCCCTTTGCCGGTCAGTCGAACGGCCTCCTTGACTGAAAGAGAACTGCAGTGCCAAAAGACACCGCGCTGACGACTGGCTCCGGGAAGAGACTCGGGGCAGCACTCTCACAGAAGCGAAAGCTAGGCCGTGGGCCCAGCCTGAGGAGCAGTACGTACGTTTGCCACACTTCTTTACACAGCTAGGCGTGAGCCAGAGAGCCTTGGTCACTGAGGCCTACCTAAGGTACTGCCATACTCACCCAGTAGATCCCACGCAGAGGTCCCTGTGCCCCAAAGGGCCTCCACGGAGGGGCCCTGTTCCTCCCGTTGTGTTTCCTTGAGGTAATCAGAAACCGCTGAGGATACCTGTAGGAGCTCAGGTATGAAGCTGGGCGACCCTGGCCAAACCTGATTCCCCTCCGTGCTAGACGAGACAGTGGCGGGTCCTCAGCTGCCTGAAGCACACTCCTCGCGCGCACCTTCTCTTTGCTGCCGGAAGGCCTCACGTAAGAAGTCTGAGTGGACTCGTGACAGAAGAAGTCTGGGTTGACTCGTGTGAGGCCTGCTGCTCTCCGTTCCTTGCTGGGAGCTTCAGCAGGAGCGCTCTGGAGCTCGCCGGCAGGAGAATTGTGAGTCCCCCGGCCCCACCCCGGCCTCAAGCAAAAGTCCAGATTTCCCCCCTTAGTAACACCTCGGAGTGCCAGAGGGAGCGGAGGGGCGTGCGTTAACGGAATGCTTCAACCGTGGAAGGTATTTCACGAGACACCGTGCACTCACGTTCGTTGTAACAACTGTCAAAGGGCACTCGCTGTATGCCTTCCAACTCCTCGGCCGCGTTGGAGCCCCAGGAAGTAAATGCGTTCGTTTGACTAAGCTCCGTGAACGCGCAACGGCGATGGCGAAGCGCTGCCCTGTTCGCTCGAAAGCTCTCGTTCGTGCGGCCTTCACACGGCCTCAAGGTACGCAGTTCTAAACAGCCTTCCATTCCATGCTGGTGTGCCAAGCCCCCCACCCACCCGCAGGGAGGAATTTGGGCTCTTCTGAGAAACACCAGTGTGCGCCACAAGTGAAACCAGGGCGTCTCCCCCAGGACGTCGCCGACCGGCAGCCGGATGCCAGAGGTGTACTTCCAGCCGGAAAAAGAGGGGAAAGGACAGCTTTCCCAGGGACAGTTCTGGACCCTTGGGACCATCCAGAATCACCAAGGCCTCACCTTTGCACGGCCTGGGGAACGCTCTTCCGCCTGTCCAGCAATCCCCACGTCAAAACCTTTCTCAGCAGAGGCAGGCACTCTCTCCCTTGTACTAGCTAGCTCGGCAGAGCCTTCCGAGAAACATGCTGCGTCATTCAGCTTGAACGTGGGACGCGGAGGGGAGAGTACGCTTTCTCCCCGTTTGGAGGCGCCTTGCGCTTGGCTTCAAAGCTGCCTTGAACAGCACTAGCGGCCCGACGTCTCTGCACGGCAGGGCTGTCGTTGTGGGCCGAGGCTGCGTGTTCTCCCAAAGCGAAAACCGTGCTGGCAATCCCTTTCTAGGAACTCCTCCCACGGCACCCCAGGTTCAGCTCCGGCCGAACGAAAGGTGACCTCAGGCCTCAAGGTGAAGTTCCAGCGTTTCACGTCAGGGGAGCTGGGTGTGCAGGGGTCTCCGATGAGGCCATACTCCACCACGGAGTGCCTTAACCCTGCGACGCTCCTGGGGACACACAGGGTAAGGAGCCCATTCACCAGTTTCGCCTGATGACCTCTCTCCGTGCCGGAACGGCGGCCTCTGGCTTCTGAGGAGCCTTAGCGTAAGCAGGCCCCTGGAGACAGCTCTTCACATTCATAGCTAGGGCAGTGTACTCCTCTCTGGGTTGCCCAGGTTGAGTGGCCCAGTCGTCAGAGAGACTGGCGAAAGCAGCGCTGGGCGGACTCCCTTTGCCGGTCAGTCGAACGGCCTCCTTGACTGAAAGAGAACTGCAGTGCCAAAAGACACCGCGCTGACGACTGGCTCCGGGAAGAGACTCGGGGCAGCACTCTCACAGAAGCGAAAGCTAGGCCGTGGGCCCAGCCTGAGGAGCAGTACGTACGTTTGCCACACTTCTTTACACAGCTAGGCGTGAGCCAGAGAGCCTTGGTCACTGAGGCCTACCTAAGGTACTGCCATACTCACCCAGTAGATCCCACGCAGAGGTCCCTGTGCCCCAAAGGGCCTCCACGGAGGGGCCCTGTTCCTCCCGTTGTGTTTCCTTGAGGTAATCAGAAACCGCTGAGGATACCTGTAGGAGCTCAGGTATGAAGCTGGGCGACCCTGGCCAAACCTGATTCCCCTCCGTGCTAGACGAGACAGTGGCGGGTCCTCAGCTGCCTGAAGCACACTCCTCGCGCGCACCTTCTCTTTGCTGCCGGAAGGCCTCACGTAAGAAGTCTGAGTGGACTCGTGACAGAAGAAGTCTGGGTTGACTCGTGTGAGGCCTGCTGCTCTCCGTTCCTTGCTGGGAGCTTCAGCAGGAGCGCTCTGGAGCTCGCCGGCAGGAGAATTGTGAGTCCCCCGGCCCCACCCCGGCCTCAAGCAAAAGTCCAGATTTCCCCCCTTAGTAACACCTCGGAGTGCCAGAGGGAGCGGAGGGGCGTGCGTTAACGGAATGCTTCAACCGTGGAAGGTATTTCACGAGACACTGTGCACTCACGTTCGTTGTAACAACTGTCAAAGGGCACTCGCTGTATGCCTTCCAACTCCTCGGCCGCGTTGGAGCCCCAGGAAGTAAATGCGTTCGTTTGACTAAGCTCCGTGAACGCGCAACGGCGATGGCGAAGCGCTGCCCTGTTCGCTCGAAAGCTCTCGTTCGTGCGGCCTTCACACGGCCTCAAGGTACGCAGTTCTAAACAGCCTTCCATTCCATGCTGGTGTGCCAAGCCCCCCACCCACCCGCAGGGAGGAATTTGGGCTCTTCTGAGAAACACCAGTGTGCGCCACAAGTGAAACCAGGGCGTCTCCCCCAGGACGTCGCCGACCGGCAGCCGGATGCCAGAGGTGTACTTCCAGCCGGAAAAAGAGGGGAAAGGACAGCTTTCCCAGGGACAGTTCTGGACCCTTGGGACCATCCAGAATCACCAAGGCCTCACCTTTGCACGGCCTGGGGAACGCTCTTCCGCCTGTCCAGCAATCCCCACGTCAAAACCTTTCTCAGCAGAGGCAGGCACTCTCTCCCTTGTACTAGCTAGCTCGGCAGAGCCTTCCGAGAAACATGCTGCGTCATTCAGCTTGAACGTGGGACGCGGAGGGGAGAGTACGCTTTCTCCCCGTTTGGAGGCGCCTTGCGCTTGGCTTCAAAGCTGCCTTGAACAGCACTAGCGGCCCGACGTCTCTGCACGGCAGGGCTGTCGTTGTGGGCCGAGGCTGCGTGTTCTCCCAAAGCGAAAACCGTGCTGGCAATCCCTTTCTAGGAACTCCTCCCACGGCACCCCAGGTTCAGCTCCGGCCGAACGAAAGGTGACCTCAGGCCTCAAGGTGAAGTTCCAGCGTTTCACGTCAGGGGAGCTGGGTGTGCAGGGGTCTCCGATGAGGCCATACTCCACCACGGAGTGCCTTAACCCTGCGACGCTCCTGGGGACACACAGGGTAAGGAGCCCATTCACCAGTTTCGCCTGATGACCTCTCTCCGTGCCGGAACGGCGGCCTCTGGCTTCTGAGGAGCCTTAGCGTAAGCAGGCCCCTGGAGACAGCTCTTCACATTCATAGCTAGGGCAGTGTACTCCTCTCTGGGTTGCCCAGGTTGAGTGGCCCAGTCGTCAGAGAGACTGGCGAAAGCAGCGCTGGGCGGACTCCCTTTGCCGGTCAGTCGAACGGCCTCCTTGACTGAAAGAGAACTGCAGTGCCAAAAGACACCGCGCTGACGACTGGCTCCGGGAAGAGACTCGGGGCAGCACTCTCACAGAAGCGAAAGCTAGGCCGTGGGCCCAGCCTGAGGAGCAGTACGTACGTTTGCCACACTTCTTTACACAGCTAGGCGTGAGCCAGAGAGCCTTGGTCACTGAGGCCTACCTAAGGTACTGCCATACTCACCCAGTAGATCCCACGCAGAGGTCCCTGTGCCCCAAAGGGCCTCCACGGAGGGGCCCTGTTCCTCCCGTTGTGTTTCCTTGAGGTAATCAGAAACCGCTGAGGATACCTGTAGGAGCTCAGGTATGAAGCTGGGCGACCCTGGCCAAACCTGATTCCCCTCCGTGCTAGACGAGACAGTGGCGGGTCCTCAGCTGCCTGAAGCACACTCCTCGCGCGCACCTTCTCTTTGCTGCCGGAAGGCCTCACGTAAGAAGTCTGAGTGGACTCGTGACAGAAGAAGTCTGGGTTGACTCGTGTGAGGCCTGCTGCTCTCCGTTCCTTGCTGGGAGCTTCAGCAGGAGCGCTCTGGAGCTCGCCGGCAGGAGAATTGTGAGTCCCCCGGCCCCACCCCGGCCTCAAGCAAAAGTCCAGATTTCCCCCCTTAGTAACACCTCGGAGTGCCAGAGGGAGCGGAGGGGCGTGCGTTAACGGAATGCTTCAACCGTGGAAGGTATTTCACGAGACACTGTGCACTCACGTTCGTTGTAACAACTGTCAAAGGGCACTCACTGTATGCCTTCCAACTCCTCGGCCGCGTTGGAGCCCCAGGAAGTAAATGCGTTCGTTTGACTAAGCTCCGTGAACGCGCAACGGCGATGGCGAAGCGCTGCCCTGTTCGCTCGAAAGCTCTCGTTCGTGCGGCCTTCACACGGCCTCAAGGTACGCAGTTCTAAACAGCCTTCCATTCCATGCTGGTGTGCCAAGCCCCCCACCCACCCGCAGGGAGGAATTTGGGCTCTTCTGAGAAACACCAGTGTGCGCCACAAGTGAAACCAGGGCGTCTCCCCCAGGACGTCGCCGACCGGCAGCCGGATGCCAGAGGTGTACTTCCAGCCGGAAAAAGAGGGGAAAGGACAGCTTTCCCAGGGACAGTTCTGGACCCTTGGGACCATCCAGAATCACCAAGGCCTCACCTTTGCACGGCCTGGGGAACGCTCTTCCACCTGTCCAGCAATCCCCACGTCAAAACCTTTCTCAGCAGAGGCAGGCACTCTCTCCCTTGTACTAGCTAGCTCGGCAGAGCCTTCCGAGAAACATGCTGCGTCATTCAGCTTGAACGTGGGACGCGGAGGGGAGAGTACGCTTTCTCCCCGTTTGGAGGCGCCTTGCGCTTGGCTTCAAAGCTGCCTTGAACAGCACTAGCGGCCCGACGTCTCTGCACGGCAGGGCTGTCGTTGTGGGCCGAGGCTGCGTGTTCTCCCAAAGCGAAAACCGTGCTGGCAATCCCTTTCTAGGAACTCCTCCCACGGCACCCCAGGTTCAGCTCCGGCCGAACGAAAGGTGACCTCAGGCCTCAAGGTGAAGTTCCAGCGTTTCACGTCAGGGGAGCTGGGTGTGCAGGGGTCTCCGATGAGGCCATACTCCACCACGGAGTGCCTTAACCCTGCGACGCTCCTGGGGACACACAGGGTAAGGAGCCCATTCACCAGTTTCGCCTGATGACCTCTCTCCGTGCCGGAACGGCGGCCTCTGGCTTCTGAGGAGCCTTAGCGTAAGCAGGCCCCTGGAGACAGCTCTTCACATTCATAGCTAGGGCAGTGTACTCCTCTCTGGGTTGCCCAGGTTGAGTGGCCCAGTCGTCAGAGAGACTGGCGAAAGCAGCGCTGGGCGGACTCCCTTTGCCGGTCAGTCGAACGGCCTCCTTGACTGAAAGAGAACTGCAGTGCCAAAAGACACCGCGCTGACGACTGGCTCCGGGAAGAGACTCGGGGCAGCACTCTCACAGAAGCGAAAGCTAGGCCGTGGGCCCAGCCTGAGGAGCAGTACGTACGTTTGCCACACTTCTTTACACAGCTAGGCGTGAGCCAGAGAGCCTTGGTCACTGAGGCCTACCTAAGGTACTGCCATACTCACCCAGTAGATCCCACGCAGAGGTCCCTGTGCCCCAAAGGGCCTCCACGGAGGGGCCCTGTTCCTCCCGTTGTGTTTCCTTGAGGTAATCAGAAACCGCTGAGGATACCTGTAGGAGCTCAGGTATGAAGCTGGGCGACCCTGGCCAAACCTGATTCCCCTCCGTGCTAGACGAGACAGTGGCGGGTCCTCAGCTGCCTGAAGCACACTCCTCGCGCGCACCTTCTCTTTGCTGCCGGAGGGCCTCACGTAAGAAGTCTGAGTGGACTCGGGACAGAAGAAGTCTGGGTTGACTCGTGTGAGGCCTGCTGCTCTCCGTTCCTTGCTGGGAGCTTCAGCAGGAGCGCTCTGGAGCTCGCCGGCAGGAGAATTGTGAGTCCCCCGGCCCCACCCCGGCCTCAAGCAAAAGTCCAGATTTCCCCCCTTAGTAACACCTCGGAGTGCCAGAGGGAGCGGAGGGGCGTGCGTTAACGGAATGCTTCAACCGTGGAAGGTATTTCACGAGACACCGTGCACTCACGTTCGTTGTAACAACTGTCAAAGGGCACTCGCTGTATGCCTTCCAACTCCTCGGCCGCGTTGGAGCCCCAGGAAGTAAATGCGTTCGTTTGACTAAGCTCCGTGAACGCGCAACGGCGATGGCGAAGCGCTGCCCTGTTCGCTCGAAAGCTCTCGTTCGTGCGGCCTTCACACGGCCTCAAGGTACGCAGTTCTAAACAGCCTTCCATTCCATGCTGGTGTGCCAAGCCCCCCACCCACCCGCAGGGAGGAATTTGGGCTCTTCTGAGAAACACCAGTGTGCGCCACAAGTGAAACCAGGGCGTCTCCCCCAGGACGTCGCCGACCGGCAGCCGGATGCCAGAGGTGTACTTCCAGCCGGAAAAAGAGGGGAAAGGACAGCTTTCCCAGGGACAGTTCTGGACCCTTGGGACCATCCAGAATCACCAAGGCCTCACCTTTGCACGGCCTGGGGAACGCTCTTCCGCCTGTCCAGCAATCCCCACGTCAAAACCTTTCTCAGCAGAGGCAGGCACTCTCTCCCTTGTACTAGCTAGCTCGGCAGAGCCTTCCGAGAAACATGCTGCGTCATTCAGCTTGAACGTGGGACGCGGAGGGGAGAGTACGCTTTCTCCCCGTTTGGAGGCGCCTTGCGCTTGGCTTCAAAGCTGCCTTGAACAGCACTAGCGGCCCGACGTCTCTGCACGGCAGGGCTGTCGTTGTGGGCCGAGGCTGCGTGTTCTCCCAAAGCGAAAACCGTGCTGGCAATCCCTTTCTAGGAACTCCTCCCACGGCACCCCAGGTTCAGCTCCGGCCGAACGAAAGGTGACCTCAGGCCTCAAGGTGAAGTTCCAGCGTTTCACGTCAGGGGAGCTGGGTGTGCAGGGGTCTCCGATGAGGCCATACTCCACCACGGAGTGCCTTAACCCTGCGACGCTCCTGGGGACACACAGGGTAAGGAGCCCATTCACCAGTTTCGCCTGATGACCTCTCTCCGTGCCGGAACGGCGGCCTCTGGCTTCTGAGGAGCCTTAGCGTAAGCAGGCCCCTGGAGACAGCTCTTCACATTCATAGCTAGGGCAGTGTACTCCTCTCTGGGTTGCCCAGGTTGAGTGGCCCAGTCGTCAGAGAGACTGGCGAAAGCAGCGCTGGGCGGACTCCCTTTGCCGGTCAGTCGAACGGCCTCCTTGACTGAAAGAGAACTGCAGTGCCAAAAGACACCGCGCTGACGACTGGCTCCGGGAAGAGACTCGGGGCAGCACTCTCACAGAAGCGAAAGCTAGGCCGTGGGCCCAGCCTGAGGAGCAGTACGTACGTTTGCCACACTTCTTTACACAGCTAGGCGTGAGCCAGAGAGCCTTGGTCACTGAGGCCTACCTAAGGTACTGCCATACTCACCCAGTAGATCCCACGCAGAGGTCCCTGTGCCCCAAAGGGCCTCCACGGAGGGGCCCTGTTCCTCCCGTTGTGTTTCCTTGAGGTAATCAGAAACCGCTGAGGATACCTGTAGGAGCTCAGGTATGAAGCTGGGCGACCCTGGCCAAACCTGATTCCCCTCCGTGCTAGACGAGACAGTGGCGGGTCCTCAGCTGCCTGAAGCACACTCCTCGCGCGCACCTTCTCTTTGCTGCCGGAAGGCCTCACGTAAGAAGTCTGAGTGGACTCGTGACAGAAGAAGTCTGGGTTGACTCGTGTGAGGCCTGCTGCTCTCCGTTCCTTGCTGGGAGCTTCAGCAGGAGCGCTCTGGAGCTCGCCGGCAGGAGAATTGTGAGTCCCCCGGCCCCACCCCGGCCTCAAGCAAAAGTCCAGATTTCCCCCCTTAGTAACACCTCGGAGTGCCAGAGGGAGCGGAGGGGCGTGCGTTAACGGAATGCTTCAACCGTGGAAGGTATTTCACGAGACACTGTGCACTCACGTTCGTTGTAACAACTGTCAAAGGGCACTCGCTGTATGCCTTCCAACTCCTCGGCCGCGTTGGAGCCCCAGGAAGTAAATGCGTTCGTTTGACTAAGCTCCGTGAACGCGCAACGGCGATGGCGAAGCGCTGCCCTGTTCGCTCGAAAGCTCTCGTTCGTGCGGCCTTCACACGGCCTCAAGGTACGCAGTTCTAAACAGCCTTCCATTCCATGCTGGTGTGCCAAGCCCCCCACCCACCCGCAGGGAGGAATTTGGGCTCTTCTGAGAAACACCAGTGTGCGCCACAAGTGAAACCAGGGCGTCTCCCCCAGGACGTCGCCGACCGGCAGCCGGATGCCAGAGGTGTACTTCCAGCCGGAAAAAGAGGGGAAAGGACAGCTTTCCCAGGGACAGTTCTGGACCCTTGGGACCATCCAGAATCACCAAGGCCTCACCTTTGCACGGCCTGGGGAACGCTCTTCCGCCTGTCCAGCAATCCCCACGTCAAAACCTTTCTCAGCAGAGGCAGGCACTCTCTCCCTTGTACTAGCTAGCTCGGCAGAGCCTTCCGAGAAACATGCTGCGTCATTCAGCTTGAACGTGGGACGCGGAGGGGAGAGTACGCTTTCTCCCCGTTTGGAGGCGCCTTGCGCTTGGCTTCAAAGCTGCCTTGAACAGCACTAGCGGCCCGACGTCTCTGCACGGCAGGGCTGTCGTTGTGGGCCGAGGCTGCGTGTTCTCCCAAAGCGAAAACCGTGCTGGCAATCCCTTTCTAGGAACTCCTCCCACGGCACCCCAGGTTCAGCTCCGGCCGAACGAAAGGTGACCTCAGGCCTCAAGGTGAAGTTCCAGCGTTTCACGTCAGGGGAGCTGGGTGTGCAGGGGTCTCCGATGAGGCCATACTCCACCACGGAGTGCCTTAACCCTGCGACGCTCCTGGGGACACACAGGGTAAGGAGCCCATTCACCAGTTTCGCCTGATGACCTCTCTCCGTGCCGGAACGGCGGCCTCTGGCTTCTGAGGAGCCTTAGCGTAAGCAGGCCCCTGGAGACAGCTCTTCACATTCATAGCTAGGGCAGTGTACTCCTCTCTGGGTTGCCCAGGTTGAGTGGCCCAGTCGTCAGAGAGACTGGCGAAAGCAGCGCTGGGCGGACTCCCTTTGCCGGTCAGTCGAACGGCCTCCTTGACTGAAAGAGAACTGCAGTGCCAAAAGACACCGCGCTGACGACTGGCTCCGGGAAGAGACTCGGGGCAGCACTCTCACAGAAGCGAAAGCTAGGCCGTGGGCCCAGCCTGAGGAGCAGTACGTACGTTTGCCACACTTCTTTACACAGCTAGGCGTGAGCCAGAGAGCCTTGGTCACTGAGGCCTACCTAAGGTACTGCCATACTCACCCAGTAGATCCCACGCAGAGGTCCCTGTGCCCCAAAGGGCCTCCACGGAGGGGCCCTGTTCCTCCCGTTGTGTTTCCTTGAGGTAATCAGAAACCGCTGAGGATACCTGTAGGAGCTCAGGTATGAAGCTGGGCGACCCTGGCCAAACCTGATTCCCCTCCGTGCTAGACGAGACAGTGGCGGGTCCTCAGCTGCCTGAAGCACACTCCTCGCGCGCACCTTCTCTTTGCTGCCGGAAGGCCTCACGTAAGAAGTCTGAGTGGACTCGGGACAGAAGAAGTCTGGGTTGACTCGTGTGAGGCCTGCTGCTCTCCGTTCCTTGCTGGGAGCTTCAGCAGGAGCGCTCTGGAGCTCGCCGGCAGGAGAATTGTGAGTCCCCCGGCCCCACCCCGGCCTCAAGCAAAAGTCCAGATTTCCCCCCTTAGTAACACCTCGGAGTGCCAGAGGGAGCGGAGGGGCGTGCGTTAACGGAATGCTTCAACCGTGGAAGGTATTTCACGAGACACCGTGCACTCACGTTCGTTGTAACAACTGTCAAAGGGCACTCGCTGTATGCCTTCCAACTCCTCGGCCGCGTTGGAGCCCCAGGAAGTAAATGCGTTCGTTTGACTAAGCTCCGTGAACGCGCAACGGCGATGGCGAAGCGCTGCCCTGTTCGCTCGAAAGCTCTCGTTCGTGCGGCCTTCACACGGCCTCAAGGTACGCAGTTCTAAACAGCCTTCCATTCCATGCTGGTGTGCCAAGCCCCCCACCCACCCGCAGGGAGGAATTTGGGCTCTTCTGAGAAACACCAGTGTGCGCCACAAGTGAAACCAGGGCGTCTCCCCCAGGACGTCGCCGACCGGCAGCCGGATGCCAGAGGTGTACTTCCAGCCGGAAAAAGAGGGGAAAGGACAGCTTTCCCAGGGACAGTTCTGGACCCTTGGGACCATCCAGAATCACCAAGGCCTCACCTTTGCACGGCCTGGGGAACGCTCTTCCGCCTGTCCAGCAATCCCCACGTCAAAACCTTTCTCAGCAGAGGCAGGCACTCTCTCCCTTGTACTAGCTAGCTCGGCAGAGCCTTCCGAGAAACATGCTGCGTCATTCAGCTTGAACGTGGGACGCGGAGGGGAGAGTACGCTTTCTCCCCGTTTGGAGGCGCCTTGCGCTTGGCTTCAAAGCTGCCTTGAACAGCACTAGCGGCCCGACGTCTCTGCACGGCAGGGCTGTCGTTGTGGGCCGAGGCTGCGTGTTCTCCCAAAGCGAAAACCGTGCTGGCAATCCCTTTCTAGGAACTCCTCCCACGGCACCCCAGGTTCAGCTCCGGCCGAACGAAAGGTGACCTCAGGCCTCAAGGTGAAGTTCCAGCGTTTCACGTCAGGGGAGCTGGGTGTGCAGGGGTCTCCGATGAGGCCATACTCCACCACGGAGTGCCTTAACCCTGCGACGCTCCTGGGGACACACAGGGTAAGGAGCCCATTCACCAGTTTCGCCTGATGACCTCTCTCCGTGCCGGAACGGCGGCCTCTGGCTTCTGAGGAGCCTTAGCGTAAGCAGGCCCCTGGAGACAGCTCTTCACATTCATAGCTAGGGCAGTGTACTCCTCTCTGGGTTGCCCAGGTTGAGTGGCCCAGTCGTCAGAGAGACTGGCGAAAGCAGCGCTGGGCGGACTCCCTTTGCCGGTCAGTCGAACGGCCTCCTTGACTGAAAGAGAACTGCAGTGCCAAAAGACACCGCGCTGACGACTGGCTCCGGGAAGAGACTCGGGGCAGCACTCTCACAGAAGCGAAAGCTAGGCCGTGGGCCCAGCCTGAGGAGCAGTACGTACGTTTGCCACACTTCTTTACACAGCTAGGCGTGAGCCAGAGAGCCTTGGTCACTGAGGCCTACCTAAGGTACTGCCATACTCACCCAGTAGATCCCACGCAGAGGTCCCTGTGCCCCAAAGGGCCTCCACGGAGGGGCCCTGTTCCTCCCGTTGTGTTTCCTTGAGGTAATCAGAAACCGCTGAGGATACCTGTAGGAGCTCAGGTATGAAGCTGGGCGACCCTGGCCAAACCTGATTCCCCTCCGTGCTAGACGAGACAGTGGCGGGTCCTCAGCTGCCTGAAGCACACTCCTCGCGCGCACCTTCTCTTTGCTGCCGGAAGGCCTCACGTAAGAAGTCTGAGTGGACTCGTGACAGAAGAAGTCTGGGTTGACTCGTGTGAGGCCTGCTGCTCTCCGTTCCTTGCTGGGAGCTTCAGCAGGAGCGCTCTGGAGCTCGCCGGCAGGAGAATTGTGAGTCCCCCGGCCCCACCCCGGCCTCAAGCAAAAGTCCAGATTTCCCCCCTTAGTAACACCTCGGAGTGCCAGAGGGAGCGGAGGGGCGTGCGTTAACGGAATGCTTCAACCGTGGAAGGTATTTCACGAGACACTGTGCACTCACGTTCGTTGTAACAACTGTCAAAGGGCACTCGCTGTATGCCTTCCAACTCCTCGGCCGCGTTGGAGCCCCAGGAAGTAAATGCGTTCCTTTGACTAAGCTCCGTGAACGCGCAACGGCGATGGCGAAGCGCTGCCCTGTTCGCTCGAAAGCTCTCGTTCGTGCGGCCTTCACACGGCCTCAAGGTACGCAGTTCTAAACAGCCTTCCATTCCATGCTGGTGTGCCAAGCCCCCCACCCACCCGCAGGGAGGAATTTGGGCTCTTCTGAGAAACACCAGTGTGCGCCACAAGTGAAACCAGGGCGTCTCCCCCAGGACGTCGCCGACCGGCAGCCGGATGCCAGAGGTGTACTTCCAGCCGGAAAAAGAGGGGAAAGGACAGCTTTCCCAGGGACAGTTCTGGACCCTTGGGACCATCCAGAATCACCAAGGCCTCACCTTTGCACGGCCTGGGGAACGCTCTTCCGCCTGTCCAGCAATCCCCACGTCAAAACCTTTCTCAGCAGAGGCAGGCACTCTCTCCCTTGTACTAGCTAGCTCGGCAGAGCCTTCCGAGAAACATGCTGCGTCATTCAGCTTGAACGTGGGACGCGGAGGGGAGAGTACGCTTTCTCCCCGTTTGGAGGCGCCTTGCGCTTGGCTTCAAAGCTGCCTTGAACAGCACTAGCGGCCCGACGTCTCTGCACGGCAGGGCTGTCGTTGTGGGCCAAGGCTGCGTGTTCTCCCAAAGCGAAAACCGTGCTGGCAATCCCTTTCTAGGAACTCCTCCCACGGCACCCCAGGTTCAGCTCCGGCCGAACGAAAGGTGACCTCAGGCCTCAAGGTGAAGTTCCAGCGTTTCACGTCAGGGGAGCTGGGTGTGCAGGGGTCTCCGATGAGGCCATACTCCACCACGGAGTGCCTTAACCCTGCGACGCTCCTGGGGACACACAGGGTAAGGAGCCCATTCACCAGTTTCGCCTGATGACCTCTCTCCGTGCCGGAACGGCGGCCTCTGGCTTCTGAGGAGCCTTAGCGTAAGCAGGCCCCTGGAGACAGCTCTTCACATTCATAGCTAGGGCAGTGTACTCCTCTCTGGGTTGCCCAGGTTGAGTGGCCCAGTCGTCAGAGAGACTGGCGAAAGCAGCGCTGGGCGGACTCCCTTTGCCGGTCAGTCGAACGGCCTCCTTGACTGAAAGAGAACTGCAGTGCCAAAAGACACCGCGCTGACGACTGGCTCCGGGAAGAGACTCGGGGCAGCACTCTCACAGAAGCGAAAGCTAGGCCGTGGGCCCAGCCTGAGGAGCAGTACGTACGTTTGCCACACTTCTTTACACAGCTAGGCGTGAGCCAGAGAGCCTTGGTCACTGAGGCCTACCTAAGGTACTGCCATACTCACCCAGTAGATCCCACGCAGAGGTCCCTGTGCCCCAAAGGGCCTCCACGGAGGGGCCCTGTTCCTCCCGTTGTGTTTCCTTGAGGTAATCAGAAACCGCTGAGGATACCTGTAGGAGCTCAGGTATGAAGCTGGGCGACCCTGGCCAAACCTGATTCCCCTCCGTGCTAGACGAGACAGTGGCGGGTCCTCAGCTGCCTGAAGCACACTCCTCGCGCGCACCTTCTCTTTGCTGCCGGAAGGCCTCACGTAAGAAGTCTGAGTGGACTCGTGACAGAAGAAGTCTGGGTTGACTCGTGTGAGGCCTGCTGCTCTCCGTTCCTTGCTGGGAGCTTCAGCAGGAGCGCTCTGGAGCTCGCCGGCAGGAGAATTGTGAGTCCCCCGGCCCCACCCCGGCCTCAAGCAAAAGTCCAGATTTCCCCCCTTAGTAACACCTCGGAGTGCCAGAGGGAGCGGAGGGGCGTGCGTTAACGGAATGCTTCAACCGTGGAAGGTATTTCACGAGACACTGTGCACTCACGTTCGTTGTAACAACTGTCAAAGGGCACTCGCTGTATGCCTTCCAACTCCTCGGCCGCGTTGGAGCCCCAGGAAGTAAATGCGTTCGTTTGACTAAGCTCCGTGAACGCGCAACGGCGATGGCGAAGCGCTGCCCTGTTCGCTCGAAAGCTCTCGTTCGTGCGGCCTTCACACGGCCTCAAGGTACGCAGTTCTAAACAGCCTTCCATTCCATGCTGGTGTGCCAAGCCCCCCACCCACCCGCAGGGAGGAATTTGGGCTCTTCTGAGAAACACCAGTGTGCGCCACAAGTGAAACCAGGGCGTCTCCCCCAGGACGTCGCCGACCGGCAGCCGGATGCCAGAGGTGTACTTCCAGCCGGAAAAAGAGGGGAAAGGACAGCTTTCCCAGGGACAGTTCTGGACCCTTGGGACCATCCAGAATCACCAAGGCCTCACCTTTGCACGGCCTGGGGAACGCTCTTCCGCCTGTCCAGCAATCCCCACGTCAAAACCTTTCTCAGCAGAGGCAGGCACTCTCTCCCTTGTACTAGCTAGCTCGGCAGAGCCTTCCGAGAAACATGCTGCGTCATTCAGCTTGAACGTGGGACGCGGAGGGGAGAGTACGCTTTCTCCCCGTTTGGAGGCGCCTTGCGCTTGGCTTCAAAGCTGCCTTGAACAGCACTAGCGGCCCGACGTCTCTGCACGGCAGGGCTGTCGTTGTGGGCCGAGGCTGCGTGTTCTCCCAAAGCGAAAACCGTGCTGGCAATCCCTTTCTAGGAACTCCTCCCACGGCACCCCAGGTTCAGCTCCGGCCGAACGAAAGGTGACCTCAGGCCTCAAGGTGAAGTTCCAGCGTTTCACGTCAGGGGAGCTGGGTGTGCAGGGGTCTCCGATGAGGCCATACTCCACCACGGAGTGCCTTAACCCTGCGACGCTCCTGGGGACACACAGGGTAAGGAGCCCATTCACCAGTTTCGCCTGATGACCTCTCTCCGTGCCGGAACGGCGGCCTCTGGCTTCTGAGGAGCCTTAGCGTAAGCAGGCCCCTGGAGACAGCTCTTCACATTCATAGCTAGGGCAGTGTACTCCTCTCTGGGTTGCCCAGGTTGAGTGGCCCAGTCGTCAGAGAGACTGGCGAAAGCAGCGCTGGGCGGACTCCCTTTGCCGGTCAGTCGAACGGCCTCCTTGACTGAAAGAGAACTGCAGTGCCAAAAGACACCGCGCTGACGACTGGCTCCGGGAAGAGACTCGGGGCAGCACTCTCACAGAAGCGAAAGCTAGGCCGTGGGCCCAGCCTGAGGAGCAGTACGTACGTTTGCCACACTTCTTTACACAGCTAGGCGTGAGCCAGAGAGCCTTGGTCACTGAGGCCTACCTAAGGTACTGCCATACTCACCCAGTAGATCCCACGCAGAGGTCCCTGTGCCCCAAAGGGCCTCCACGGAGGGGCCCTGTTCCTCCCGTTGTGTTTCCTTGAGGTAATCAGAAACCGCTGAGGATACCTGTAGGAGCTCAGGTATGAAGCTGGGCGACCCTGGCCAAACCTGATTCCCCTCCGTGCTAGACGAGACAGTGGCGGGTCCTCAGCTGCCTGAAGCACACTCCTCGCGCGCACCTTCTCTTTGCTGCCGGAAGGCCTCACGTAAGAAGTCTGAGTGGACTCGTGACAGAAGAAGTCTGGGTTGACTCGTGTGAGGCCTGCTGCTCTCCGTTCCTTGCTGGGAGCTTCAGCAGGAGCGCTCTGGAGCTCGCCGGCAGGAGAATTGTGAGTCCCCCGGCCCCACCCCGGCCTCAAGCAAAAGTCCAGATTTCCCCCCTTAGTAACACCTCGGAGTGCCAGAGGGAGCGGAGGGGCGTGCGTTAACGGAATGCTTCAACCGTGGAAGGTATTTCACGAGACACTGTGCACTCACGTTCGTTGTAACAACTGTCAAAGGGCACTCACTGTATGCCTTCCAACTCCTCGGCCGCGTTGGAGCCCCAGGAAGTAAATGCGTTCGTTTGACTAAGCTCCGTGAACGCGCAACGGCGATGGCGAAGCGCTGCCCTGTTCGCTCGAAAGCTCTCGTTCGTGCGGCCTTCACACGGCCTCAAGGTACGCAGTTCTAAACAGCCTTCCATTCCATGCTGGTGTGCCAAGCCCCCCACCCACCCGCAGGGAGGAATTTGGGCTCTTCTGAGAAACACCAGTGTGCGCCACAAGTGAAACCAGGGCGTCTCCCCCAGGACGTCGCCGACCGGCAGCCGGATGCCAGAGGTGTACTTCCAGCCGGAAAAAGAGGGGAAAGGACAGCTTTCCCAGGGACAGTTCTGGACCCTTGGGACCATCCAGAATCACCAAGGCCTCACCTTTGCACGGCCTGGGGAACGCTCTTCCGCCTGTCCAGCAATCCCCACGTCAAAACCTTTCTCAGCAGAGGCAGGCACTCTCTCCCTTGTACTAGCTAGCTCGGCAGAGCCTTCCGAGAAACATGCTGCGTCATTCAGCTTGAACGTGGGACGCGGAGGGGAGAGTACGCTTTCTCCCCGTTTGGAGGCGCCTTGCGCTTGGCTTCAAAGCTGCCTTGAACAGCACTAGCGGCCCGACGTCTCTGCACGGCAGGGCTGTCGTTGTGGGCCGAGGCTGCGTGTTCTCCCAAAGCGAAAACCGTGCTGGCAATCCCTTTCTAGGAACTCCTCCCACGGCACCCCAGGTTCAGCTCCGGCCGAACGAAAGGTGACCTCAGGCCTCAAGGTGAAGTTCCAGCGTTTCACGTCAGGGGAGCTGGGTGTGCAGGGGTCTCCGATGAGGCCATACTCCACCACGGAGTGCCTTAACCCTGCGACGCTCCTGGGGACACACAGGGTAAGGAGCCCATTCACCAGTTTCGCCTGATGACCTCTCTCCGTGCCGGAACGGCGGCCTCTGGCTTCTGAGGAGCCTTAGCGTAAGCAGGCCCCTGGAGACAGCTCTTCACATTCATAGCTAGGGCAGTGTACTCCTCTCTGGGTTGCCCAGGTTGAGTGGCCCAGTCGTCAGAGAGACTGGCGAAAGCAGCGCTGGGCGGACTCCCTTTGCCGGTCAGTCGAACGGCCTCCTTGACTGAAAGAGAACTGCAGTGCCAAAAGACACCGCGCTGACGACTGGCTCCGGGAAGAGACTCGGGGCAGCACTCTCACAGAAGCGAAAGCTAGGCCGTGGGCCCAGCCTGAGGAGCAGTACGTACGTTTGCCACACTTCTTTACACAGCTAGGCGTGAGCCAGAGAGCCTTGGTCACTGAGGCCTACCTAAGGTACTGCCATACTCACCCAGTAGATCCCACGCAGAGGTCCCTGTGCCCCAAAGGGCCTCCACGGAGGGGCCCTGTTCCTCCCGTTGTGTTTCCTTGAGGTAATCAGAAACCGCTGAGGATACCTGTAGGAGCTCAGGTATGAAGCTGGGCGACCCTGGCCAAACCTGATTCCCCTCCGTGCTAGACGAGACAGTGGCGGGTCCTCAGCTGCCTGAAGCACACTCCTCGCGCGCACCTTCTCTTTGCTGCCGGAAGGCCTCACGTAAGAAGTCTGAGTGGACTCGTGACAGAAGAAGTCTGGGTTGACTCGTGTGAGGCCTGCTGCTCTCCGTTCCTTGCTGGGAGCTTCAGCAGGAGCGCTCTGGAGCTCGCCGGCAGGAGAATTGTGAGTCCCCCGGCCCCACCCCGGCCTCAAGCAAAAGTCCAGATTTCCCCCCTTAGTAACACCTCGGAGTGCCAGAGGGAGCGGAGGGGCGTGCGTTAACGGAATGCTTCAACCGTGGAAGGTATTTCACGAGACACTGTGCACTCACGTTCGTTGTAACAACTGTCAAAGGGCACTCGCTGTATGCCTTCCAACTCCTCGGCCGCGTTGGAGCCCCAGGAAGTAAATGCGTTCGTTTGACTAAGCTCCGTGAACGCGCAACGGCGATGGCGAAGCGCTGCCCTGTTCGCTCGAAAGCTCTCGTTCGTGCGGCCTTCACACGGCCTCAAGGTACGCAGTTCTAAACAGCCTTCCATTCCATGCTGGTGTGCCAAGCCCCCCACCCCCCCGCAGGGAGGAATTTGGGCTCTTCTGAGAAACACCAGTGTGCGCCACAAGTGAAACCAGGGCGTCTCCCCCAGGACGTCGCCGACCGGCAGCCGGATGCCAGAGGTGTACTTCCAGCCGGAAAAAGAGGGGAAAGGACAGCTTTCCCAGGGACAGTTCTGGACCCTTGGGACCATCCAGAATCACCAAGGCCTCACCTTTGCACGGCCTGGGGAACGCTCTTCCGCCTGTCCAGCAATCCCCACGTCAAAACCTTTCTCAGCAGAGGCAGGCACTCTCTCCCTTGTACTAGCTAGCTCGGCAGAGCCTTCCGAGAAACATGCTGCGTCATTCAGCTTGAACGTGGGACGCGGAGGGGAGAGTACGCTTTCTCCCCGTTTGGAGGCGCCTTGCGCTTGGCTTCAAAGCTGCCTTGAACAGCACTAGCGGCCCGACGTCTCTGCACGGCAGGGCTGTCGTTGTGGGCCGAGGCTGCGTGTTCTCCCAAAGCGAAAACCGTGCTGGCAATCCCTTTCTAGGAACTCCTCCCACGGCACCCCAGGTTCAGCTCCGGCCGAACGAAAGGTGACCTCAGGCCTCAAGGTGAAGTTCCAGCGTTTCACGTCAGGGGAGCTGGGTGTGCAGGGGTCTCCGATGAGGCCATACTCCACCACGGAGTGCCTTAACCCTGCGACGCTCCTGGGGACACACAGGGTAAGGAGCCCATTCACCAGTTTCGCCTGATGACCTCTCTCCGTGCCGGAACGGCGGCCTCTGGCTTCTGAGGAGCCTTAGCGTAAGCAGGCCCCTGGAGACAGCTCTTCACATTCATAGCTAGGGCAGTGTACTCCTCTCTGGGTTGCCCAGGTTGAGTGGCCCAGTCGTCAGAGAGACTGGCGAAAGCAGCGCTGGGCGGACTCCCTTTGCCGGTCAGTCGAACGGCCTCCTTGACTGAAAGAGAACTGCAGTGCCAAAAGACACCGCGCTGACGACTGGCTCCGGGAAGAGACTCGGGGCAGCACTCTCACAGAAGCGAAAGCTAGGCCGTGGGCCCAGCCTGAGGAGCAGTACCTACGTTTGCCACACTTCTTTACACAGCTAGGCGTGAGCCAGAGAGCCTTGGTCACTGAGGCCTACCTAAGGTACTGCCATACTCACCCAGTAGATCCCACGCAGAGGTCCCTGTGCCCCAAAGGGCCTCCACGGAGGGGCCCTGTTCCTCCCGTTGTGTTTCCTTGAGGTAATCAGAAACCGCTGAGGATACCTGTAGGAGCTCAGGTATGAAGCTGGGCGACCCTGGCCAAACCTGATTCCCCTCCGTGCTAGACGAGACAGTGGCAGGTCCTCAGCTGCCTGAAGCACACTCCTCGCGCGCACCTTCTCTTTGCTGCCGGAAGGCCTCACGTAAGAAGTCTGAGTGGACTCGTGACAGAAGAAGTCTGGGTTGACTCGTGTGAGGCCTGCTGCTCTCCGTTCCTTGCTGGGAGCTTCAGCAGGAGCGCTCTGGAGCTCGCCGGCAGGAGAATTGTGAGTCCCCCGGCCCCACCCCGGCCTCAAGCAAAAGTCCAGATTTCCCCCCTTAGTAACACCTCGGAGTGCCAGAGGGAGCGGAGGGGCGTGCGTTAACGGAATGCTTCAACCGTGGAAGGTATTTCACGAGACACTGTGCACTCACGTTCGTTGTAACAACTGTCAAAGGGCACTCACTGTATGCCTTCCAACTCCTCGGCCGCGTTGGAGCCCCAGGAAGTAAATGCGTTCGTTTGACTAAGCTCCGTGAACGCGCAACGGCGATGGCGAAGCGCTGCCCTGTTCGCTCGAAAGCTCTCGTTCGTGCGGCCTTCACACGGCCTCAAGGTACGCAGTTCTAAACAGCCTTCCATTCCATGCTGGTGTGCCAAGCCCCCCACCCACCCGCAGGGAGGAATTTGGGCTCTTCTGAGAAACACCAGTGTGCGCCACAAGTGAAACCAGGGCGTCTCCCCCAGGACGTCGCCGACCGGCAGCCGGATGCCAGAGGTGTACTTCCAGCCGGAAAAAGAGGGGAAAGGACAGCTTTCCCAGGGACAGTTCTGGACCCTTGGGACCATCCAGAATCACCAAGGCCTCACCTTTGCACGGCCTGGGGAACGCTCTTCCGCCTGTCCAGCAATCCCCACGTCAAAACCTTTCTCAGCAGAGGCAGGCACTCTCTCCCTTGTACTAGCTAGCTCGGCAGAGCCTTCCGAGAAACATGCTGCGTCATTCAGCTTGAACGTGGGACGCGGAGGGGAGAGTACGCTTTCTCCCCGTTTGGAGGCGCCTTGCGCTTGGCTTCAAAGCTGCCTTGAACAGCACTAGCGGCCCGACGTCTCTGCACGGCAGGGCTGTCGTTGTGGGCCGAGGCTGCGTGTTCTCCCAAAGCGAAAACCGTGCTGGCAATCCCTTTCTAGGAACTCCTCCCACGGCACCCCAGGTTCAGCTCCGGCCGAACGAAAGGTGACCTCAGGCCTCAAGGTGAAGTTCCAGCGTTTCACGTCAGGGGAGCTGGGTGTGCAGGGGTCTCCGATGAGGCCATACTCCACCACGGAGTGCCTTAACCCTGCGACGCTCCTGGGGACACACAGGGTAAGGAGCCCATTCACCAGTTTCGCCTGATGACCTCTCTCCGTGCCGGAACGGCGGCCTCTGGCTTCTGAGGAGCCTTAGCGTAAGCAGGCCCCTGGAGACAGCTCTTCACATTCATAGCTAGGGCAGTGTACTCCTCTCTGGGTTGCCCAGGTTGAGTGGCCCAGTCGTCAGAGAGACTGGCGAAAGCAGCGCTGGGCGGACTCCCTTTGCCGGTCAGTCGAACGGCCTCCTTGACTGAAAGAGAACTGCAGTGCCAAAAGACACCGCGCTGACGACTGGCTCCGGGAAGAGACTCGGGGCAGCACTCTCACAGAAGCGAAAGCTAGGCCGTGGGCCCAGCCTGAGGAGCAGTACGTACGTTTGCCACACTTCTTTACACAGCTAGGCGTGAGCCAGAGAGCCTTGGTCACTGAGGCCTACCTAAGGTACTGCCATACTCACCCAGTAGATCCCACGCAGAGGTCCCTGTGCCCCAAAGGGCCTCCACGGAGGGGCCCTGTTCCTCCCGTTGTGTTTCCTTGAGGTAATCAGAAACCGCTGAGGATACCTGTAGGAGCTCAGGTATGAAGCTGGGCGACCCTGGCCAAACCTGATTCCCCTCCGTGCTAGACGAGACAGTGGCGGGTCCTCAGCTGCCTGAAGCACACTCCTCGCGCGCACCTTCTCTTTGCTGCCGGAAGGCCTCACGTAAGAAGTCTGAGTGGACTCGTGACAGAAGAAGTCTGGGTTGACTCGTGTGAGGCCTGCTGCTCTCCGTTCCTTGCTGGGAGCTTCAGCAGGAGCGCTCTGGAGCTCGCCGGCAGGAGAATTGTGAGTCCCCCGGCCCCACCCCGGCCTCAAGCAAAAGTCCAGATTTCCCCCCTTAGTAACACCTCGGAGTGCCAGAGGGAGCGGAGGGGCGTGCGTTAACGGAATGCTTCAACCGTGGAAGGTATTTCACGAGACACTGTGCACTCACGTTCGTTGTAACAACTGTCAAAGGGCACTCACTGTATGCCTTCCAACTCCTCGGCCGCGTTGGAGCCCCAGGAAGTAAATGCGTTCGTTTGACTAAGCTCCGTGAACGCGCAACGGCGATGGCGAAGCGCTGCCCTGTTCGCTCGAAAGCTCTCGTTCGTGCGGCCTTCACACGGCCTCAAGGTACGCAGTTCTAAACAGCCTTCCATTCCATGCTGGTGTGCCAAGCCCCCCACCCACCCGCAGGGAGGAATTTGGGCTCTTCTGAGAAACACCAGTGTGCGCCACAAGTGAAACCAGGGCGTCTCCCCCAGGACGTCGCCGACCGGCAGCCGGATGCCAGAGGTGTACTTCCAGCCGGAAAAAGAGGGGAAAGGACAGCTTTCCCAGGGACAGTTCTGGACCCTTGGGACCATCCAGAATCACCAAGGCCTCACCTTTGCACGGCCTGGGGAACGCTCTTCCGCCTGTCCAGCAATCCCCACGTCAAAACCTTTCTCAGCAGAGGCAGGCACTCTCTCCCTTGTACTAGCTAGCTCGGCAGAGCCTTCCGAGAAACATGCTGCGTCATTCAGCTTGAACGTGGGACGCGGAGGGGAGAGTACGCTTTCTCCCCGTTTGGAGGCGCCTTGCGCTTGGCTTCAAAGCTGCCTTGAACAGCACTAGCGGCCCGACGTCTCTGCACGGCAGGGCTGTCGTTGTGGGCCGAGGCTGCGTGTTCTCCCAAAGCGAAAACCGTGCTGGCAATCCCTTTCTAGGAACTCCTCCCACGGCACCCCAGGTTCAGCTCCGGCCGAACGAAAGGTGACCTCAGGCCTCAAGGTGAAGTTCCAGCGTTTCACGTCAGGGGAGCTGGGTGTGCAGGGGTCTCCGATGAGGCCATACTCCACCACGGAGTGCCTTAACCCTGCGACGCTCCTGGGGACACACAGGGTAAGGAGCCCATTCACCAGTTTCGCCTGATGACCTCTCTCCGTGCCGGAACGGCGGCCTCTGGCTTCTGAGGAGCCTTAGCGTAAGCAGGCCCCTGGAGACAGCTCTTCACATTCATAGCTAGGGCAGTGTACTCCTCTCTGGGTTGCCCAGGTTGAGTGGCCCAGTCGTCAGAGAGACTGGCGAAAGCAGCGCTGGGCGGACTCCCTTTGCCGGTCAGTCGAACGGCCTCCTTGACTGAAAGAGAACTGCAGTGCCAAAAGACACCGCGCTGACGACTGGCTCCGGGAAGAGACTCGGGGCAGCACTCTCACAGAAGCGAAAGCTAGGCCGTGGGCCCAGCCTGAGGAGCAGTACGTACGTTTGCCACACTTCTTTACACAGCTAGGCGTGAGCCAGAGAGCCTTGGTCACTGAGGCCTACCTAAGGTACTGCCATACTCACCCAGTAGATCCCACGCAGAGGTCCCTGTGCCCCAAAGGGCCTCCACGGAGGGGCCCTGTTCCTCCCGTTGTGTTTCCTTGAGGTAATCAGAAACCGCTGAGGATACCTGTAGGAGCTCAGGTATGAAGCTGGGCGACCCTGGCCAAACCTGATTCCCCTCCGTGCTAGACGAGACAGTGGCGGGTCCTCAGCTGCCTGAAGCACACTCCTCGCGCGCACCTTCTCTTTGCTGCCGGAAGGCCTCACGTAAGAAGTCTGAGTGGACTCGTGACAGAAGAAGTCTGGGTTGACTCGTGTGAGGCCTGCTGCTCTCCGTTCCTTGCTGGGAGCTTCAGCAGGAGCGCTCTGGAGCTCGCCGGCAGGAGAATTGTGAGTCCCCCGGCCCCACCCCGGCCTCAAGCAAAAGTCCAGATTTCCCCCCTTAGTAACACCTCGGAGTGCCAGAGGGAGCGGAGGGGCGTGCGTTAACGGAATGCTTCAACCGTGGAAGGTATTTCACGAGACACTGTGCACTCACGTTCGTTGTAACAACTGTCAAAGGGCACTCGCTGTATGCCTTCCAACTCCTCGGCCGCGTTGGAGCCCCAGGAAGTAAATGCGTTCGTTTGACTAAGCTCCGTGAACGCGCAACGGCGATGGCGAAGCGCTGCCCTGTTCGCTCGAAAGCTCTCGTTCGTGCGGCCTTCACACGGCCTCAAGGTACGCAGTTCTAAACAGCCTTCCATTCCATGCTGGTGTGCCAAGCCCCCCACCCACCCGCAGGGAGGAATTTGGGCTCTTCTGAGAAACACCAGTGTGCGCCACAAGTGAAACCAGGGCGTCTCCCCCAGGACGTCGCCGACCGGCAGCCGGATGCCAGAGGTGTACTTCCAGCCGGAAAAAGAGGGGAAAGGACAGCTTTCCCAGGGACAGTTCTGGACCCTTGGGACCATCCAGAATCACCAAGGCCTCACCTTTGCACGGCCTGGGGAACGCTCTTCCGCCTGTCCAGCAATCCCCACGTCAAAACCTTTCTCAGCAGAGGCAGGCACTCTCTCCCTTGTACTAGCTAGCTCGGCAGAGCCTTCCGAGAAACATGCTGCGTCATTCAGCTTGAACGTGGGACGCGGAGGGGAGAGTACGCTTTCTCCCCGTTTGGAGGCGCCTTGCGCTTGGCTTCAAAGCTGCCTTGAACAGCACTAGCGGCCCGACGTCTCTGCACGGCAGGGCTGTCGTTGTGGGCCGAGGCTGCGTGTTCTCCCAAAGCGAAAACCGTGCTGGCAATCCCTTTCTAGGAACTCCTCCCACGGCACCCCAGGTTCAGCTCCGGCCGAACGAAAGGTGACCTCAGGCCTCAAGGTGAAGTTCCAGCGTTTCACGTCAGGGGAGCTGGGTGTGCAGGGGTCTCCGATGAGGCCATACTCCACCACGGAGTGCCTTAACCCTGCGACGCTCCTGGGGACACACGGGGTAAGGAGCCCATTCACCAGTTTCGCCTGATGACCTCTCTCCGTGCCGGAACGGCGGCCTCTGGCTTCTGAGGAGCCTTAGCGTAAGCAGGCCCCTGGAGACAGCTCTTCACATTCATAGCTAGGGCAGTGTACTCCTCTCTGGGTTGCCCAGGTTGAGTGGCCCAGTCGTCAGAGAGACTGGCGAAAGCAGCGCTGGGCGGACTCCCTTTGCCGGTCAGTCGAACGGCCTCCTTGACTGAAAGAGAACTGCAGTGCCAAAAGACACCGCGCTGACGACTGGCTCCGGGAAGAGACTCGGGGTAGCACTCTCACAGAAGCGAAAGCTAGGCCGTGGGCCCAGCCTGAGGAGCAGTACGTACGTTTGCCACACTTCTTTACACAGCTAGGCGTGAGCCAGAGAGCCTTGGTCACTGAGGCCTACCTAAGGTACTGCCATACTCACCCAGTAGATCCCACGCAGAGGTCCCTGTGCCCCAAAGGGCCTCCACGGAGGGGCCCTGTTCCTCCCGTTGTGTTTCCTTGAGGTAATCAGAAACCGCTGAGGATACCTGTAGGAGCTCAGGTATGAAGCTGGGCGACCCTGGCCAAACCTGATTCCCCTCCGTGCTAGACGAGACAGTGGCGGGTCCTCAGCTGCCTGAAGCACACTCCTCGCGCGCACCTTCTCTTTGCTGCCGGAAGGCCTCACGTAAGAAGTCTGAGTGGACTCGGGACAGAAGAAGTCTGGGTTGACTCGTGTGAGGCCTGCTGCTCTCCGTTCCTTGCTGGGAGCTTCAGCAGGAGCGCTCTGGAGCTCGCCGGCAGGAGAATTGTGAGTCCCCCGGCCCCACCCCGGCCTCAAGCAAAAGTCCAGATTTCCCCCCTTAGTAACACCTCGGAGTGCCAGAGGGAGCGGAGGGGCGTGCGTTAACGGAATGCTTCAACCGTGGAAGGTATTTCACGAGACACTGTGCACTCACGTTCGTTGTAACAACTGTCAAAGGGCACTCACTGTATGCCTTCCAACTCCTCGGCCGCGTTGGAGCCCCAGGAAGTAAATGCGTTCGTTTGACTAAGCTCCGTGAACGCGCAACGGCGATGGCGAAGCGCTGCCCTGTTCGCTCGAAAGCTCTCGTTCGTGCGGCCTTCACACGGCCTCAAGGTACGCAGTTCTAAACAGCCTTCCATTCCATGCTGGTGTGCCAAGCCCCCCACCCACCCGCAGGGAGGAATTTGGGCTCTTCTGAGAAACACCAGTGTGCGTCACAAGTGAAACCAGGGCGTCTCCCCCAGGACGTCGCCGACCGGCAGCCGGATGCCAGAGGTGTACTTCCAGCCGGAAAAAGAGGGGAAAGGACAGCTTTCCCAGGGACAGTTCTGGACCCTTGGGACCATCCAGAATCACCAAGGCCTCACCTTTGCACGGCCTGGGGAACGCTCTTCCGCCTGTCCAGCAATCCCCACGTCAAAACCTTTCTCAGCAGAGGCAGGCACTCTCTCCCTTGTACTAGCTAGCTCGGCAGAGCCTTCCGAGAAACATGCTGCGTCATTCAGCTTGAACGTGGGACGCGGAGGGGAGAGTACGCTTTCTCCCCGTTTGGAGGCGCCTTGCGCTTGGCTTCAAAGCTGCCTTGAACAGCACTAGCGGCCCGACGTCTCTGCACGGCAGGGCTGTCGTTGTGGGCCGAGGCTGCGTGTTCTCCCAAAGCGAAAACCGTGCTGGCAATCCCTTTCTAGGAACTCCTCCCACGGCACCCCAGGTTCAGCTCCGGCCGAACGAAAGGTGACCTCAGGCCTCAAGGTGAAGTTCCAGCGTTTCACGTCAGGGGAGCTGGGTGTGCAGGGGTCTCCGATGAGGCCATACTCCACCACGGAGTGCCTTAACCCTGCGACGCTCCTGGGGACACACAGGGTAAGGAGCCCATTCACCAGTTTCGCCTGATGACCTCTCTCCGTGCCGGAACGGCGGCCTCTGGCTTCTGAGGAGCCTTAGCGTAAGCAGGCCCCTGGAGACAGCTCTTCACATTCATAGCTAGGGCAGTGTACTCCTCTCTGGGTTGCCCAGGTTGAGTGGCCCAGTCGTCAGAGAGACTGGCGAAAGCAGCGCTGGGCGGACTCCCTTTGCCGGTCAGTCGAACGGCCTCCTTGACTGAAAGAGAACTGCAGTGCCAAAAGACACCGCGCTGACGACTGGCTCCGGGAAGAGACTCGGGGCAGCACTCTCACAGAAGCGAAAGCTAGGCCGTGGGCCCAGCCTGAGGAGCAGTACGTACGTTTGCCACACTTCTTTACACAGCTAGGCGTGAGCCAGAGAGCCTTGGTCACTGAGGCCTACCTAAGGTACTGCCATACTCACCCAGTAGATCCCACGCAGAGGTCCCTGTGCCCCAAAGGGCCTCCACGGAGGGGCCCTGTTCCTCCCGTTGTGTTTCCTTGAGGTAATCAGAAACCGCTGAGGATACCTGTAGGAGCTCAGGTATGAAGCTGGGCGACCCTGGCCAAACCTGATTCCCCTCCGTGCTAGACGAGACAGTGGCGGGTCCTCAGCTGCCTGAAGCACACTCCTCGCGCGCACCTTCTCTTTGCTGCCGGAAGGCCTCACGTAAGAAGTCTGAGTGGACTCGTGACAGAAGAAGTCTGGGTTGACTCGTGTGAGGCCTGCTGCTCTCCGTTCCTTGCTGGGAGCTTCAGCAGGAGCGCTCTGGAGCTCGCCGGCAGGAGAATTGTGAGTCCCCCGGCCCCACCCCGGCCTCAAGCAAAAGTCCAGATTTCCCCCCTTAGTAACACCTCGGAGTGCCAGAGGGAGCGGAGGGGCGTGCGTTAACGGAATGCTTCAACCGTGGAAGGTATTTCACGAGACACTGTGCACTCACGTTCGTTGTAACAACTGTCAAAGGGCACTCACTGTATGCCTTCCAACTCCTCGGCCGCGTTGGAGCCCCAGGAAGTAAATGCGTTCGTTTGACTAAGCTCCGTGAACGCGCAACGGCGATGGCGAAGCGCTGCCCTGTTCGCTCGAAAGCTCTCGTTCGTGCGGCCTTCACACGGCCTCAAGGTACGCAGTTCTAAACAGCCTTCCATTCCATGCTGGTGTGCCAAGCCCCCCACCCACCCGCAGGGAGGAATTTGGGCTCTTCTGAGAAACACCAGTGTGCGCCACAAGTGAAACCAGGGCGTCTCCCCCAGGACGTCGCCGACCGGCAGCCGGATGCCAGAGGTGTACTTCCAGCCGGAAAAAGGGGGGAAAGGACAGCTTTCCCAGGGACAGTTCTGGACCCTTGGGACCATCCAGAATCACCAAGGCCTCACCTTTGCACGGCCTGGGGAACGCTCTTCCGCCTGTCCAGCAATCCCCACGTCAAAACCTTTCTCAGCAGAGGCAGGCACTCTCTCCCTTGTACTAGCTAGCTCGGCAGAGCCTTCCGAGAAACATGCTGCGTCATTCAGCTTGAACGTGGGACGCGGAGGGGAGAGTACGCTTTCTCCCCGTTTGGAGGCACCTTGCGCTTGGCTTCAAAGCTGCCTTGAACAGCACTAGCGGCCCGACGTCTCTGCACGGCAGGGCTGTCGTTGTGGGCCGAGGCTGCGTGTTCTCCCAAAGCGAAAACCGTGCTGGCAATCCCTTTCTAGGAACTCCTCCCACGGCACCCCAGGTTCAGCTCCGGCCGAACGAAAGGTGACCTCAGGCCTCAAGGTGAAGTTCCAGCGTTTCACGTCAGGGGAGCTGGGTGTGCAGGGGTCTCCGATGAGGCCATACTCCACCACGGAGTGCCTTAACCCTGCGACGCTCCTGGGGACACACAGGGTAAGGAGCCCATTCACCAGTTTCGCCTGATGACCTCTCTCCGTGCCGGAACGGCGGCCTCTGGCTTCTGAGGAGCCTTAGCGTAAGCAGGCCCCTGGAGACAGCTCTTCACATTCATAGCTAGGGCAGTGTACTCCTCTCTGGGTTGCCCAGGTTGAGTGGCCCAGTCGTCAGAGAGACTGGCGAAAGCAGCGCTGGGCGGACTCCCTTTGCCGGTCAGTCGAACGGCCTCCTTGACTGAAAGAGAACTGCAGTGCCAAAAGACACCGCGCTGACGACTGGCTCCGGGAAGAGACTCGGGGCAGCACTCTCACAGAAGCGAAAGCTAGGCCGTGGGCCCAGCCTGAGGAGCAGTACGTACGTTTGCCACACTTCTTTACACAGCTAGGCGTGAGCCAGAGAGCCTTGGTCACTGAGGCCTACCTAAGGTACTGCCATACTCACCCAGTAGATCCCACGCAGAGGTCCCTGTGCCCCAAAGGGCCTCCACGGAGGGGCCCTGTTCCTCCCGTTGTGTTTCCTTGAGGTAATCAGAAACCGCTGAGGATACCTGTAGGAGCTCAGGTATGAAGCTGGGCGACCCTGGCCAAACCTGATTCCCCTCCGTGCTAGACGAGACAGTGGCGGGTCCTCAGCTGCCTGAAGCACACTCCTCGCGCGCACCTTCTCTTTGCTGCCGGAAGGCCTCACGTAAGAAGTCTGAGTGGACTCGTGACAGAAGAAGTCTGGGTTGACTCGTGTGAGGCCTGCTGCTCTCCGTTCCTTGCTGGGAGCTTCAGCAGGAGCGCTCTGGAGCTCGCCGGCAGGAGAATTGTGAGTCCCCCGGCCCCACCCCGGCCTCAAGCAAAAGTCCAGATTTCCCCCCTTAGTAACACCTCGGAGTGCCAGAGGGAGCGGAGGGGCGTGCGTTAACGGAATGCTTCAACCGTGGAAGGTATTTCACGAGACACTGTGCACTCACGTTCGTTGTAACAACTGTCAAAGGGCACTCACTGTATGCCTTCCAACTCCTCGGCCGCGTTGGAGCCCCAGGAAGTAAATGCGTTCGTTTGACTAAGCTCCGTGAACGCGCAACGGCGATGGCGAAGCGCTGCCCTGTTCGCTCGAAAGCTCTCGTTCGTGCGGCCTTCACACGGCCTCAAGGTACACAGTTCTAAACAGCCTTCCATTCCATGCTGGTGTGCCAAGCCCCCCACCCACCCGCAGGGAGGAATTTGGGCTCTTCTGAGAAACACCAGTGTGCGCCACAAGTGAAACCAGGGCGTCTCCCCCAGGACGTCGCCGACCGGCAGCCGGATGCCAGAGGTGTACTTCCAGCCGGAAAAAGGGGGGAAAGGACAGCTTTCCCAGGGACAGTTCTGGACCCTTGGGACCATCCAGAATCACCAAGGCCTCACCTTTGCACGGCCTGGGGAACGCTCTTCCGCCTGTCCAGCAATCCCCACGTCAAAACCTTTCTCAGCAGAGGCAGGCACTCTCTCCCTTGTACTAGCTAGCTCGGCAGAGCCTTCCGAGAAACATGCTGCGTCATTCAGCTTGAACGTGGGACGCGGAGGGGAGAGTACGCTTTCTCCCCGTTTGGAGGCGCCTTGCGCTTGGCTTCAAAGCTGCCTTGAACAGCACTAGCGGCCCGACGTCTCTGCACGGCAGGGCTGTCGTTGTGGGCCGAGGCTGCGTGTTCTCCCAAAGCGAAAACCGTGCTGGCAATCCCTTTCTAGGAACTCCTCCCACGGCACCCCAGGTTCAGCTCCGGCCGAACGAAAGGTGACCTCAGGCCTCAAGGTGAAGTTCCAGCGTTTCACGTCAGGGGAGCTGGGTGTGCAGGGGTCTCCGATGAGGCCATACTCCACCACGGAGTGCCTTAACCCTGCGACGCTCCTGGGGACACACAGGGTAAGGAGCCCATTCACCAGTTTCGCCTGATGACCTCTCTCCGTGCCGGAACGGCGGCCTCTGGCTTCTGAGGAGCCTTAGCGTAAGCAGGCCCCTGGAGACAGCTCTTCACATTCATAGCTAGGGCAGTGTACTCCTCTCTGGGTTGCCCAGGTTGAGTGGCCCAGTCGTCAGAGAGACTGGCGAAAGCAGCGCTGGGCGGACTCCCTTTGCCGGTCAGTCGAACGGCCTCCTTGACTGAAAGAGAACTGCAGTGCCAAAAGACACCGCGCTGACGACTGGCTCCGGGAAGAGACTCGGGGCAGCACTCTCACAGAAGCGAAAGCTAGGCCGTGGGCCCAGCCTGAGGAGCAGTACGTACGTTTGCCACACTTCTTTACACAGCTAGGCGTGAGCCAGAGAGCCTTGGTCACTGAGGCCTACCTAAGGTACTGCCATACTCACCCAGTAGATCCCACGCAGAGGTCCCTGTGCCCCAAAGGGCCTCCACGGAGGGGCCCTGTTCCTCCCGTTGTGTTTCCTTGAGGTAATCAGAAACCGCTGAGGATACCTGTAGGAGCTCAGGTATGAAGCTGGGCGACCCTGGCCAAACCTGATTCCCCTCCGTGCTAGACGAGACAGTGGCGGGTCCTCAGCTGCCTGAAGCACACTCCTCGCGCGCACCTTCTCTTTGCTGCCGGAAGGCCTCACGTAAGAAGTCTGAGTGGACTCGTGACAGAAGAAGTCTGGGTTGACTCGTGTGAGGCCTGCTGCTCTCCGTTCCTTGCTGGGAGCTTCAGCAGGAGCGCTCTGGAGCTCGCCGGCAGGAGAATTGTGAGTCCCCCGGCCCCACCCCGGCCTCAAGCAAAAGTCCAGATTTCCCCCCTTAGTAACACCTCGGAGTGCCAGAGGGAGCGGAGGGGCGTGCGTTAACGGAATGCTTCAACCGTGGAAGGTATTTCACGAGACACTGTGCACTCACGTTCGTTGTAACAACTGTCAAAGGGCACTCACTGTATGCCTTCCAACTCCTCGGCCGCGTTGGAGCCCCAGGAAGTAAATGCGTTCGTTTGACTAAGCTCCGTGAACGCGCAACGGCGATGGCGAAGCGCTGCCCTGTTCGCTCGAAAGCTCTCGTTCGTGCGGCCTTCACACGGCCTCAAGGTACGCAGTTCTAAACAGCCTTCCATTCCATGCTGGTGTGCCAAGCCCCCCACCCACCCGCAGGGAGGAATTTGGGCTCTTCTGAGAAACACCAGTGTGCGCCACAAGTGAAACCAGGGCGTCTCCCCCAGGACGTCGCCGACCGGCAGCCGGATGCCAGAGGTGTACTTCCAGCCGGAAAAAGAGGGGAAAGGACAGCTTTCCCAGGGACAGTTCTGGACCCTTGGGACCATCCAGAATCACCAAGGCCTCACCTTTGCACGGCCTGGGGAACGCTCTTCCGCCTGTCCAGCAATCCCCACGTCAAAACCTTTCTCAGCAGAGGCAGGCACTCTCTCCCTTGTACTAGCTAGCTCGGCAGAGCCTTCCGAGAAACATGCTGCGTCATTCAGCTTGAACGTGGGACGCGGAGGGGAGAGTACGCTTTCTCCCCGTTTGGAGGCGCCTTGCGCTTGGCTTCAAAGCTGCCTTGAACAGCACTAGCGGCCCGACGTCTCTGCACGGCAGGGCTGTCGTTGTGGGCCGAGGCTGCGTGTTCTCCCAAAGCGAAAACCGTGCTGGCAATCCCTTTCTAGGAACTCCTCCCACGGCACCCCAGGTTCAGCTCCGGCCGAACGAAAGGTGACCTCAGGCCTCAAGGTGAAGTTCCAGCGTTTCACGTCAGGGGAGCTGGGTGTGCAGGGGTCTCCGATGAGGCCATACTCCACCACGGAGTGCCTTAACCCTGCGACGCTCCTGGGGACACACAGGGTAAGGAGCCCATTCACCAGTTTCGCCTGATGACCTCTCTCCGTGCCGGAACGGCGGCCTCTGGCTTCTGAGGAGCCTTAGCGTAAGCAGGCCCCTGGAGACAGCTCTTCACATTCATAGCTAGGGCAGTGTACTCCTCTCTGGGTTGCCCAGGTTGAGTGGCCCAGTCGTCAGAGAGACTGGCGAAAGCAGCGCTGGGCGGACTCCCTTTGCCGGTCAGTCGAACGGCCTCCTTGACTGAAAGAGAACTGCAGTGCCAAAAGACACCGCGCTGACGACTGGCTCCGGGAAGAGACTCGGGGCAGCACTCTCACAGAAGCGAAAGCTAGGCCGTGGGCCCAGCCTGAGGAGCAGTACGTACGTTTGCCACACTTCTTTACACAGCTAGGCGTGAGCCAGAGAGCCTTGGTCACTGAGGCCTACCTAAGGTACTGCCATACTCACCCAGTAGATCCCACGCAGAGGTCCCTGTGCCCCAAAGGGCCTCCACGGAGGGGCCCTGTTCCTCCCGTTGTGTTTCCTTGAGGTAATCAGAAACCGCTGAGGATACCTGTAGGAGCTCAGGTATGAAGCTGGGCGACCCTGGCCAAACCTGATTCCCCTCCGTGCTAGACGAGACAGTGGCGGGTCCTCAGCTGCCTGAAGCACACTCCTCGCGCGCACCTTCTCTTTGCTGCCGGAAGGCCTCACGTAAGAAGTCTGAGTGGACTCGTGACAGAAGAAGTCTGGGTTGACTCGTGTGAGGCCTGCTGCTCTCCGTTCCTTGCTGGGAGCTTCAGCAGGAGCGCTCTGGAGCTCGCCGGCAGGAGAATTGTGAGTCCCCCGGCCCCACCCCGGCCTCAAGCAAAAGTCCAGATTTCCCCCCTTAGTAACACCTCGGAGTGCCAGAGGGAGCGGAGGGGCGTGCGTTAACGGAATGCTTCAACCGTGGAAGGTATTTCACGAGACACTGTGCACTCACGTTCGTTGTAACAACTGTCAAAGGGCACTCACTGTATGCCTTCCAACTCCTCGGCCGCGTTGGAGCCCCAGGAAGTAAATGCGTTCGTTTGACTAAGCTCCGTGAACGCGCAACGGCGATGGCGAAGCGCTGCCCTGTTCGCTCGAAAGCTCTCGTTCGTGCGGCCTTCACACGGCCTCAAGGTACGCAGTTCTAAACAGCCTTCCATTCCATGCTGGTGTGCCAAGCCCCCCACCCACCCGCAGGGAGGAATTTGGGCTCTTCTGAGAAACACCAGTGTGCGCCACAAGTGAAACCAGGGCGTCTCCCCCAGGACGTCGCCGACCGGCAGCCGGATGCCAGAGGTGTACTTCCAGCCGGAAAAAGAGGGGAAAGGACAGCTTTCCCAGGGACAGTTCTGGACCCTTGGGACCATCCAGAATCACCAAGGCCTCACCTTTGCACGGCCTGGGGAACGCTCTTCCGCCTGTCCAGCAATCCCCACGTCAAAACCTTTCTCAGCAGAGGCAGGCACTCTCTCCCTTGTACTAGCTAGCTCGGCAGAGCCTTCCGAGAAACATGCTGCGTCATTCAGCTTGAACGTGGGACGCGGAGGGGAGAGTACGCTTTCTCCCCGTTTGGAGGCGCCTTGCGCTTGGCTTCAAAGCTGCCTTGAACAGCACTAGCGGCCCGACGTCTCTGCACGGCAGGGCTGTCGTTGTGGGCCGAGGCTGCGTGTTCTCCCAAAGCGAAAACCGTGCTGGCAATCCCTTTCTAGGAACTCCTCCCACGGCACCCCAGGTTCAGCTCCGGCCGAACGAAAGGTGACCTCAGGCCTCAAGGTGAAGTTCCAGCGTTTCACGTCAGGGGAGCTGGGTGTGCAGGGGTCTCCGATGAGGCCATACTCCACCACGGAGTGCCTTAACCCTGCGACGCTCCTGGGGACACACAGGGTAAGGAGCCCATTCACCAGTTTCGCCTGATGACCTCTCTCCGTGCCGGAACGGCGGCCTCTGGCTTCTGAGGAGCCTTAGCGTAAGCAGGCCCCTGGAGACAGCTCTTCACATTCATAGCTAGGGCAGTGTACTCCTCTCTGGGTTGCCCAGGTTGAGTGGCCCAGTCGTCAGAGAGACTGGCGAAAGCAGCGCTGGGCGGACTCCCTTTGCCGGTCAGTCGAACGGCCTCCTTGACTGAAAGAGAACTGCAGTGCCAAAAGACACCGCGCTGACGACTGGCTCCGGGAAGAGACTCGGGGCAGCACTCTCACAGAAGCGAAAGCTAGGCCGTGGGCCCAGCCTGAGGAGCAGTACGTACGTTTGCCACACTTCTTTACACAGCTAGGCGTGAGCCAGAGAGCCTTGGTCACTGAGGCCTACCTAAGGTACTGCCATACTCACCCAGTAGATCCCACGCAGAGGTCCCTGTGCCCCAAAGGGCCTCCACGGAGGGGCCCTGTTCCTCCCGTTGTGTTTCCTTGAGGTAATCAGAAACCGCTGAGGATACCTGTAGGAGCTCAGGTATGAAGCTGGGCGACCCTGGCCAAACCTGATTCCCCTCCGTGCTAGACGAGACAGTGGCGGGTCCTCAGCTGCCTGAAGCACACTCCTCGCGCGCACCTTCTCTTTGCTGCCGGAAGGCCTCACGTAAGAAGTCTGAGTGGACTCGTGACAGAAGAAGTCTGGGTTGACTCGTGTGAGGCCTGCTGCTCTCCGTTCCTTGCTGGGAGCTTCAGCAGGAGCGCTCTGGAGCTCGCCGGCAGGAGAATTGTGAGTCCCCCGGCCCCACCCCGGCCTCAAGCAAAAGTCCAGATTTCCCCCCTTAGTAACACCTCGGAGTGCCAGAGGGAGCGGAGGGGCGTGCGTTAACGGAATGCTTCAACCGTGGAAGGTATTTCACGAGACACTGTGCACTCACGTTCGTTGTAACAACTGTCAAAGGGCACTCACTGTATGCCTTCCAACTCCTCGGCCGCGTTGGAGCCCCAGGAAGTAAATGCGTTCGTTTGACTAAGCTCCGTGAACGCGCAACGGCGATGGCGAAGCGCTGCCCTGTTCGCTCGAAAGCTCTCGTTCGTGCGGCCTTCACACGGCCTCAAGGTACGCAGTTCTAAACAGCCTTCCATTCCATGCTGGTGTGCCAAGCCCCCCACCCACCCGCAGGGAGGAATTTGGGCTCTTCTGAGAAACACCAGTGTGCGCCACAAGTGAAACCAGGGCGTCTCCCCCAGGACGTCGCCGACCGGCAGCCGGATGCCAGAGGTGTACTTCCAGCCGGAAAAAGAGGGGAAAGGACAGCTTTCCCAGGGACAGTTCTGGACCCTTGGGACCATCCAGAATCACCAAGGCCTCACCTTTGCACGGCCTGGGGAACGCTCTTCCGCCTGTCCAGCAATCCCCACGTCAAAACCTTTCTCAGCAGAGGCAGGCACTCTCTCCCTTGTACTAGCTAGCTCGGCAGAGCCTTCCGAGAAACATGCTGCGTCATTCAGCTTGAACGTGGGACGCGGAGGGGAGAGTACGCTTTCTCCCCGTTTGGAGGCGCCTTGCGCTTGGCTTCAAAGCTGCCTTGAACAGCACTAGCGGCCCGACGTCTCTGCACGGCAGGGCTGTCGTTGTGGGCCGAGGCTGCGTGTTCTCCCAAAGCGAAAACCGTGCTGGCAATCCCTTTCTAGGAACTCCTCCCACGGCACCCCAGGTTCAGCTCCGGCCGAACGAAAGGTGACCTCAGGCCTCAAGGTGAAGTTCCAGCGTTTCACGTCAGGGGAGCTGGGTGTGCAGGGGTCTCCGATGAGGCCATACTCCACCACGGAGTGCCTTAACCCTGCGACGCTCCTGGGGACACACAGGGTAAGGAGCCCATTCACCAGTTTCGCCTGATGACCTCTCTCCGTGCCGGAACGGCGGCCTCTGGCTTCTGAGGAGCCTTAGCGTAAGCAGGCCCCTGGAGACAGCTCTTCACATTCATAGCTAGGGCAGTGTACTCCTCTCTGGGTTGCCCAGGTTGAGTGGCCCAGTCGTCAGAGAGACTGGCGAAAGCAGCGCTGGGCGGACTCCCTTTGCCGGTCAGTCGAACGGCCTCCTTGACTGAAAGAGAACTGCAGTGCCAAAAGACACCGCGCTGACGACTGGCTCCGGGAAGAGACTCGGGGCAGCACTCTCACAGAAGCGAAAGCTAGGCCGTGGGCCCAGCCTGAGGAGCAGTACGTACGTTTGCCACACTTCTTTACACAGCTAGGCGTGAGCCAGAGAGCCTTGGTCACTGAGGCCTACCTAAGGTACTGCCATACTCACCCAGTAGATCCCACGCAGAGGTCCCTGTGCCCCAAAGGGCCTCCACGGAGGGGCCCTGTTCCTCCCGTTGTGTTTCCTTGAGGTAATCAGAAACCGCTGAGGATACCTGTAGGAGCTCAGGTATGAAGCTGGGCGACCCTGGCCAAACCTGATTCCCCTCCGTGCTAGACGAGACAGTGGCGGGTCCTCAGCTGCCTGAAGCACACTCCTCGCGCGCACCTTCTCTTTGCTGCCGGAAGGCCTCACGTAAGAAGTCTGAGTGGACTCGTGACAGAAGAAGTCTGGGTTGACTCGTGTGAGGCCTGCTGCTCTCCGTTCCTTGCTGGGAGCTTCAGCAGGAGCGCTCTGGAGCTCGCCGGCAGGAGAATTGTGAGTCCCCCGGCCCCACCCCGGCCTCAAGCAAAAGTCCAGATTTCCCCCCTTAGTAACACCTCGGAGTGCCAGAGGGAGCGGAGGGGCGTGCGTTAACGGAATGCTTCAACCGTGGAAGGTATTTCACGAGACACTGTGCACTCACGTTCGTTGTAACAACTGTCAAAGGGCACTCGCTGTATGCCTTCCAACTCCTCGGCCGCGTTGGAGCCCCAGGAAGTAAATGCGTTCGTTTGACTAAGCTCCGTGAACGCGCAACGGCGATGGCGAAGCGCTGCCCTGTTCGCTCGAAAGCTCTCGTTCGTGCGGCCTTCACACGGCCTCAAGGTACGCAGTTCTAAACAGCCTTCCATTCCATGCTGGTGTGCCAAGCCCCCCACCCACCCGCAGGGAGGAATTTGGGCTCTTCTGAGAAACACCAGTGTGCGCCACAAGTGAAACCAGGGCGTCTCCCCCAGGACGTCGCCGACCGGCAGCCGGATGCCAGAGGTGTACTTCCAGCCGGAAAAAGAGGGGAAAGGACAGCTTTCCCAGGGACAGTTCTGGACCCTTGGGACCATCCAGAATCACCAAGGCCTCACCTTTGCACGGCCTGGGGAACGCTCTTCCGCCTGTCCAGCAATCCCCACGTCAAAACCTTTCTCAGCAGAGGCAGGCACTCTCTCCCTTGTACTAGCTAGCTCGGCAGAGCCTTCCGAGAAACATGCTGCGTCATTCAGCTTGAACGTGGGACGCGGAGGGGAGAGTACGCTTTCTCCCCGTTTGGAGGCGCCTTGCGCTTGGCTTCAAAGCTGCCTTGAACAGCACTAGCGGCCCGACGTCTCTGCACGGCAGGGCTGTCGTTGTGGGCCGAGGCTGCGTGTTCTCCCAAAGCGAAAACCGTGCTGGCAATCCCTTTCTAGGAACTCCTCCCACGGCACCCCAGGTTCAGCTCCGGCCGAACGAAAGGTGACCTCAGGCCTCAAGGTGAAGTTCCAGCGTTTCACGTCAGGGGAGCTGGGTGTGCAGGGGTCTCCGATGAGGCCATACTCCACCACGGAGTGCCTTAACCCTGCGACGCTCCTGGGGACACACAGGGTAAGGAGCCCATTCACCAGTTTCGCCTGATGACCTCTCTCCGTGCCGGAACGGCGGCCTCTGGCTTCTGAGGAGCCTTAGCGTAAGCAGGCCCCTGGAGACAGCTCTTCACATTCATAGCTAGGGCAGTGTACTCCTCTCTGGGTTGCCCAGGTTGAGTGGCCCAGTCGTCAGAGAGACTGGCGAAAGCAGCGCTGGGCGGACTCCCTTTGCCGGTCAGTCGAACGGCCTCCTTGACTGAAAGAGAACTGCAGTGCCAAAAGACACCGCGCTGACGACTGGCTCCGGGAAGAGACTCGGGGCAGCACTCTCACAGAAGCGAAAGCTAGGCCGTGGGCCCAGCCTGAGGAGCAGTACGTACGTTTGCCACACTTCTTTACACAGCTAGGCGTGAGCCAGAGAGCCTTGGTCACTGAGGCCTACCTAAGGTACTGCCATACTCACCCAGTAGATCCCACGCAGAGGTCCCTGTGCCCCAAAGGGCCTCCACGGAGGGGCCCTGTTCCTCCCGTTGTGTTTCCTTGAGGTAATCAGAAACCGCTGAGGATACCTGTAGGAGCTCAGGTATGAAGCTGGGCGACCCTGGCCAAACCTGATTCCCCTCCGTGCTAGACGAGACAGTGGCGGGTCCTCAGCTGCCTGAAGCACACTCCTCGCGCGCACCTTCTCTTTGCTGCCGGAAGGCCTCACGTAAGAAGTCTGAGTGGACTCGTGACAGAAGAAGTCTGGGTTGACTCGTGTGAGGCCTGCTGCTCTCCGTTCCTTGCTGGGAGCTTCAGCAGGAGCGCTCTGGAGCTCGCCGGCAGGAGAATTGTGAGTCCCCCGGCCCCACCCCGGCCTCAAGCAAAAGTCCAGATTTCCCCCCTTAGTAACACCTCGGAGTGCCAGAGGGAGCGGAGGGGCGTGCGTTAACGGAATGCTTCAACCGTGGAAGGTATTTCACGAGACACTGTGCACTCACGTTCGTTGTAACAACTGTCAAAGGGCACTCGCTGTATGCCTTCCAACTCCTCGGCCGCGTTGGAGCCCCAGGAAGTAAATGCGTTCGTTTGACTAAGCTCCGTGAACGCGCAACGGCGATGGCGAAGCGCTGCCCTGTTCGCTCGAAAGCTCTCGTTCGTGCGGCCTTCACACGGCCTCAAGGTACGCAGTTCTAAACAGCCTTCCATTCCATGCTGGTGTGCCAAGCCCCCCACCCACCCGCAGGGAGGAATTTGGGCTCTTCTGAGAAACACCAGTGTGCGCCACAAGTGAAACCAGGGCGTCTCCCCCAGGACGTCGCCGACCGGCAGCCGGATGCCAGAGGTGTACTTCCAGCCGGAAAAAGAGGGGAAAGGACAGCTTTCCCAGGGACAGTTCTGGACCCTTGGGACCATCCAGAATCACCAAGGCCTCACCTTTGCACGGCCTGGGGAACGCTCTTCCGCCTGTCCAGCAATCCCCACGTCAAAACCTTTCTCAGCAGAGGCAGGCACTCTCTCCCTTGTACTAGCTAGCTCGGCAGAGCCTTCCGAGAAACATGCTGCGTCATTCAGCTTGAACGTGGGACGCGGAGGGGAGAGTACGCTTTCTCCCCGTTTGGAGGCGCCTTGCGCTTGGCTTCAAAGCTGCCTTGAACAGCACTAGCGGCCCGACGTCTCTGCACGGCAGGGCTGTCGTTGTGGGCCGAGGCTGCGTGTTCTCCCAAAGCGAAAACCGTGCTGGCAATCCCTTTCTAGGAACTCCTCCCACGGCACCCCAGGTTCAGCTCCGGCCGAACGAAAGGTGACCTCAGGCCTCAAGGTGAAGTTCCAGCGTTTCACGTCAGGGGAGCTGGGTGTGCAGGGGTCTCCGATGAGGCCATACTCCACCACGGAGTGCCTTAACCCTGCGACGCTCCTGGGGACACACAGGGTAAGGAGCCCATTCACCAGTTTCGCCTGATGACCTCTCTCCGTGCCGGAACGGCGGCCTCTGGCTTCTGAGGAGCCTTAGCGTAAGCAGGCCCCTGGAGACAGCTCTTCACATTCATAGCTAGGGCAGTGTACTCCTCTCTGGGTTGCCCAGGTTGAGTGGCCCAGTCGTCAGAGAGACTGGCGAAAGCAGCGCTGGGCGGACTCCCTTTGCCGGTCAGTCGAACGGCCTCCTTGACTGAAAGAGAACTGCAGTGCCAAAAGACACCGCGCTGACGACTGGCTCCGGGAAGAGACTCGGGGCAGCACTCTCACAGAAGCGAAAGCTAGGCCGTGGGCCCCAGCCTGAGGAGCAGTACGTACGTTTGCCACACTTCTTTACACAGCTAGGCGTGAGCCAGAGAGCCTTGGTCACTGAGGCCTACCTAAGGTACTGCCATACTCACCCAGTAGATCCCACGCAGAGGTCCCTGTGCCCCAAAGGGCCTCCACGGAGGGGCCCTGTTCCTCCCGTTGTGTTTCCTTGAGGTAATCAGAAACCGCTGAGGATAACCTGTAGGAAGCTCAGGTATGAAGCTGGGCGACCCTGGCCAAACCTGATTCCCCTCCGTGCTAGACGAGACAGTGGCGGGGTCCTCCAGCTGCCTGAAGCACACTCCTCGCGCGCACCTTCTCTTTGCTGCCGGAAGGCCTCACGTAAGAAGTCTGAGTGGACTCGTGACAGAAGAAGTCTGGGTTGACTCGTGTGAGGCCTGCTGCTCTCCGTTCCTTGCTGGGAGCTTCAGCAGGAGCGCTCTGGAGCTCGCCGGCAGGAGAATTGTGAGTCCCCCGGCCCCACCCCGGCCTCAAGCAAAAGTCCAGATTTCCCCCCTTAGTAACACCTCGGAGTGCCAGAGGGAGCGGAGGGGCGTTGCGTTAACGAATGCTTCAACCGTGGAAGGTATTTCACGAGACACTGTGCACTCACGTTCGTTGTAACAACTGTCAAAGGGCACTCACTGTATGCCTTCCAACTCCTCGGCCGCGTTGGAGCCCCAGGAAGTAAATGCGTTCGTTTGACTAAGCTCCGTGAACGCGCAACGGCGATGGCGAAGCGCTGCCCTGTTCCGCTCGAAAGCTCTCGTTCGTGCGGCCTTCACACGGCCTCAAGGTACGCAGTTCTAAACAGCCTTCCATTCCATGCTGGTGTGCCAAGCCCCCCACCCACCCGCAGGGAGGAATTTGGGCTCTTCTGAGAAACACCAGTGTGCGCCACAAGTGAAACCAGGGCGTCTCCCCCAGGACGTCGCCGACCGGCAGCCGGATGCCAGAGGTGTACTTTCCAGCGCGAAAAAGAGGGGAAAGGACAGCTTTCCCAGGGACAGTTCTGGACCCCTTGGGACCATCCAGAATCACCAAGGCCTCACCTTTGCACGGCCTGGGGGAACGCTCTTCCGCCTGTCCAGCAATCCCCACGTCAAAACCTTTCTCAGCAGAGGCAGGCACTCTCTCCCTTGTACTAGCTAGCTCGGCAGAGCCTTCCGAGAAACATGCTGCGTCATTCAGCTTGAACGTGGGACGCGGAGGGGAGAGTACGCTTTCTCGCCCGTTTGGAGGCGCCTTGCGCTTGGCTTCAAAGCTGCCTTGAACAGCACTAGCGGGCCCGACGTCTCTGCACGGCAGGGCTGTCGTTGTGGGCCGAGGCTGCGTGTTCCTCCAAAGCGAAAACCGTGCTGGCAATCCCTTTCTAGGAACTCCTCCACGGCACCCCAGGTTCAGCTCCCGGCCGAACGAAAAGGTGACCTCAGGCCTCAAGGTGAAGTTCCAGCGTTTCACGTCAGGGGAGCTGGGTGTGCAGGGGTCTCCGATGAGGCCATACTCCACCACGGAGTGCCTTAACCCTGCGACGCTCCTGGGGGACACACAGGGTAAGGAGCCCATTCACCAGTTTCGCCTGATGACCTCTCTCGTGCCGGAACGGCGGCCTCTGGCTTCTGAGGAGCCTTAGCGTAAGCAGGCCCCCTGGAGACAGCTCTTCACATTCATAGCTAGGGCAGTGTACTCCTCTCTGGGTTGCCCAGGTTGAGTGGCCCAGTCGTCAGAGAGACTGGCGAAAGCAGCGCTGGGCGGACTCCCTTTGCCGGTCAGTCGAACGGCCTCCTTGACTGAAAGGAACTGCAGTGCCAAAAGACACCGCGCTGACGACTGGCTCCGGGAAGAGACTCGGGGCAGCACTCTCACAGAAGCGAAAGCTAGGCCGTGGGCCCAGCCTGAGGAGCAGGTACGTACGTTTGCCACACTTCTTTACACAGCTAGGCGTGAGCCCAGAGAGCCTTGGTCACTGAGGCCTACCTAAGGTACTGCCGATACTCACCCAGTAGATCCCACGCAGAGGTCCCTGTGCCCAAAGGGCCTCCACGGAGGGGCCCTGTTCCTCCCGTTGTGTTTCCTTGAGTAATCAGAAAACCGCTGAGGATACCTGTAGGAGCTCAGGTATGAAGCTGGGCGACCCTGGCCAAACCTGATTCCCCTCCGTGCCTAGACGAGACAGTGGCGGGTCCTCAGCTGCCTGAAGCACACTCCTCGCGCGCACCTTCTCTTTGCTGCGAAGGCCTCACGTAAGAAGTCTGAGTGGACTCGTGACAGAAGAAGTCTGGGTTGACTCGTGTGAGGCCTGCTGCTCTCCGTTCCTTGCTGGGAGCTTCAGCAGGAGCGCTCTGGAGCTCGCCGGCAGGAGAAATGTGAGTCCCCCGGCCCCACCCCGGCCTCAAGCAAAAGTCCAGATTTCCCCCCTTAGTAACACCTCGGAGTGCCAGAGGGAGCGGAGGGGCGTGCGGTTAACGGAATGCTTCAACCGTGGAAGGTATTTCACGAGACACTGTGCACTCACGTTCGTTGTAACAACTGTCAAAGGGCACTCGCTGTATGCCTTCCAACTCCTCGGCCGCGTTGGAGCCCCAGGAAGTAAATGCGTTCGTTTGGACTAAGCTCCGTGAACGCGCAAACGGCGATGGCGAAGCGCTGCCCTGTTCGCTCGAAAGCTCTCGTTCGTGCGGGCCCTTCACACGGCCTCAAGGTACGCAGTTTCTAAACAGCCTTCCATTCCATGCTGGGTGTGCCAAGCCCCCCACCCACCCGCAGGAGGAATTTGGGCTCTTCTGAGAAAC